>NC_086445.1:1009514380-1009746880 GCF_028390025.1 Pseudophryne corroboree
TCAATTGAATACCCCCCATGTCTCCATATTCTTTAAACTCCCCATCACCTGATGAATGCTCCCTTCTCACAGTATTATGTAAACCATTAACCATAACCATAATGAAATAAATACTGAGACTTGCATAAGGGGAAACAAAGCTTAACAAAATTTAAGCTAATTAAACTATTTAAAATATAACTGAACTACAGTAGCTAATGGAAGAATAAAGAAAAACAGACAAAGTATGGTAGGACAGAAAGAACGTCCCCACTATGCAAGATCACCAATGGCACACACACACAACAATCTTCTAAATGGGAGGCCAACTGTCAGCCCATTACCACGCTCAAGGCATCCACCTCCCACCCCAATGACACAGCATGAGGCCCACCTGGACTGGTAGTGCCGCTGACCCCAGTAGGCTATAATCAGCCTAAGTCATGTACTGGAGGGGAGAGCACCTCAAGCTCCAAAGACTGCAACCGTTCTTTCCCGCAACAACCAGAGCAGAAACCAAGCAACTCAAACATGAGAGGGAGGGCAGGTAACATCCGAACAGGATATTTTCAGAACATGGATGCATCCAGCAATTCAGAAAATGGCCTGAAATCCTACCCCCCTCCCCCTTCCTCCATTCTATAGGCTAACTATTCTCTCCCCACCCCACAACACTACCGCATTCAAAAATAGAACCCTTTCCTGCCTGGATGTAGACACTTACAGGCTTGGGTGTTTAATAAGTCCACCAATTGCAGAATTTTGTAAAAATGACAGGGGCGTGCTGGAGATGCTGTCAGTGGACTGAATAATTGCGGGCCACTTTCGACATTCAGCCCCTACATGCCACTACTATATGGGCCAGGTGGTTGTGTCGCTTAGCTTAGTCATACAGCAACCTCGGTGCACTTCTTTTTCTTCTTTGCATTATGTGCTGTTCGGGGACTAGATTTTTTTGTAAAGTGCCATCCTGTCTGACACTGCAGTGCCACTCCTAGATGGGCCAGGTGTTTGTGCCGCACACTTGTGTCGCTTAGCTTAGTCATACAGCCACCTCGGTGCAGCCTTTTGGCCAAAAACAATAGTGTGAGGTGTAAGGGGTTCAGAATAGACTGGAAATTAGTGAAAATGAATGTTTATAAGGTTAATAATACCGTAGGAGCAAAATTACCCCCAAATACTGTGATTTTAGCTTTTTTGTGTTTTTTAAAAAAATCATCCAGAACCAAAACCAAAACACGAAAGGATGGTTTGGCAAAACCAAGCCAAAACCAAAACACGAGCAGGGAATTAGAACCAAAACACAAAACACGAAAAGAAAAGTGCCAGCCGCACATCTCTAGTTTTTATACATTTTCCCGTGTGCTATTACATTATATTTTATAGCTAATGTTATAAATAGTATAGCATATTATACAATGTCATGTATGTTGGGGAAAGTGGGTTGTTAGTAAGATGTGAATTCTGTAAAAGACTGTAGGGGAGATGTCTCAAGCTTTGGGGAGAGATAAAGTAGAAGTTGCCCAAAGGGACCTATCCATTTCTGGTATTTATCTACAGTAGCACAGTATTTGAAACGGCAGAAGCTTATGGCTGATTTTGGGTAACTACTCCACTTTATCTCTCATTAAGGCTTGATGCATACCTCCCGATAAGTACTAACAGCTTCTTAAAAGTTTTTTTGTGCTGGCCACATATATCATTTATAGAAATTGCACATTATTATTTTATATATTACAGTCTGAAAAAATTGCCTGACGTCTGTTTTTTCTTTTTCAGATGGCTCGGAGGAAGCTTATCTTTCTTGCCACGCTGGTTTTTTCTTCTCTGGGCATGTTTTTCCTCGCTCTCTACAGTTTAAATCTGTGCAACTATTGTTTCAGCAAGGATTACCGTTATGTTCCTTATCATTTTAACAATAATAGGAAAATGTTCCAGAAGGTACCTGACGTGAACTGCAGACAATCTCCTCCATTCTTGGTGCTCCTGGTGACCACCACCCATGATCAAAACATTGTACGAATGGCCATTCGGGAAACATGGGGGAAGGAAAGATGGATCAAAGGTAAGCAAGTGGTTACGTATTTCCTTCTGGGTGCAAGTGCCAAGCAAAATGGGAACGAGGAGAACATGTTGATTAAGGAAAGCATTGCCTACAAAGACATTATTCAAAGAAATTTCATAGACTCCTATTACAATTTGACCCTTAAAACTCTAATGGGCATCGACTGGATTACTCACTATTGCCCCCAGGCCAACTACGTTATGAAGACGGACACGGACATGTTTGTCAACACGTTTTATCTTGTTGAGCTGCTTTTGCTGAAAAATCAGACGACCAATCTCTTCACGGGAATCCTAAAGCCTAATGATAGTCCTATACGGAGCATATTTAGCAAGTGGTATATAAGTAAGCAAGAGTATGAGGGGGAGAAATACCCCCCGTTTTGTTCCGGTACAGGCTACGTTTTCTCCGTGGATGTTGCCCTGAAGATCTACAATACTTCAACAAGTGTACAGTTCTTCAAGCTTGAGGATGTTTATATTGGCATGTGTCTGGACAGATTAAAGATTCGCTTGCAAGAACTTCACAGCAAGCCGACATTTTTTGCCTCAAAACCTCCATTTTCAGTCTGTAAGTACCGGCACATTGTGACGTCACATGGAGTGCAACCCAAGGAAATTCTGCTGTACTGGGAGACTCTGAAGACATCACGTAATGAACAGTGTTGAGTAACAAATTAATCACAGTCCCAAGTGGAGTGTTATTTCTCAGCAGACCATCTGCAGTAGACAAGACAAAACCTCTTATGTGGCCGTATTGTGCCTTTACTCCAGGACTCTTGCTTCATTGCAGCGATGTCACCTTATTGTGTAACCCACGAGGAGGCGAATTTGGCAACTACAATACAAGTTAGGCGAGTGTCAGAAAATGGAACAAAACTTTCGGAAACTTTTCAAAACTTTATATGTCGGGTAGTGGCAGTTTCTGAGTTACAGTACTGTAAAGTCCACACTTTTTATACATTGACTTTTGTAAAAAAAAATTTTTTAAAGCACAACGTACATTACCTGTGCCTCAGCTCTGTCAGGCTGGAGCTGACAGGGAAATTTTGGAGCATACTGTTCCACTGAAATTTTTTGGTTCGTTTGCTAACATCATTTACAACATAGGGGGTAATTCCAAGTTGATCGCAGCAGGAATTTTTTTAGCAGTTGGCCAAAACCATGTGTACTGCAGGGGGAAGGGGGGCAGATATAACATGTGCAGAGAGAGTTAGATTTGGGTGTGGTGAGTTCAATCTGCAATCTAAATTGCAGTGTAAAAATAAAGCAGCCAGTATTTACCCTGCACAGAAACAAAATAACCCACCCAAATCTAACTCTCTCTGCAAATGTTATATCTGCCCCCCCTGCAGTGCACATGGTTTTGCCCAACTGCTAAAAAATTTCCTGCTGCGATCAACTTGGAATTACCCCCATAATTATATACTTGAAGTCACTTTAGCTTGAAAGGAACAGGCACATTACCAATGTATACCTCTCAACCGTTCTGATTTAAGCGGGGCAGTCCCTATACGAAGGCTCTATCCCACTGTCATGAACAGGACTGCATTGCCCTGATCTGTCCAGGGCCGTCTTAACAGCAGTGTAGGCCCCTGGGCCCCGCGATGCACTGGGCCCCCTATCCATCCTCCAGAGGTAGGGATTTGGAGTGCTATCAGCGGCGGTAGGGGGTGTGCTATCTTCCGCTCACATGTAGGACCTGGAGCAGTAATTTCTGCTAATTACTCCTTTACTGCACAGATGGGGCTAAACTGTAGAAGGGGCCATTGGGCTGAATGAAGAAGGCCTGGTACATGACTTCCAGGGTGGTAGGCGGTGTTTAATACGTAGGGGAGGGTGGATAGTGGAGTGGGCTTAATATTCATAATTTTCCGGTGGGAGGGCAGCTTGCTTGACTGCAGATATCTCAAGTTCCTGAACATAGATTTCTTAGCTTTGAATTGGATAAAAATCAAGAGAGTCCCACCTTTCAGAAGGTACTGAGGACTTAGGTATCAGAGCTCAGGAGCCAGAGCAATTCACCAACGAAAATATAAAACTGCATATTAGGCGTGTGGAGCCGGAGCAGGGACCAGCTGCTTGAAGGCTGATATCTCTGGTTCTGGGCATAGTAGAGACAAGCTGTCAGTGTCCACCAAAAGGGGAGAATCACAGCTTTTGGAGTATACCATCAGAAAAACTCTAAGTCAGACAGAACCTGAGATATCTGGCTGAATATCTCTGGTTCCCCATGGCCGTTTTTCAAAAATCTGGTACCCCTGGAAAGAGGGAACCCTCAGCTATCAGCATAGGTCCCTTATACTCCTGGGGCCCTTGGGCAAGAGCCCATTGAGCCCATACGAAAAGACGGCCCTGGATCTGTCACTGCATGCTGCTCAGAAAGGGGGGTAGGAAACGGACAAGAGAAGAATAATTGCAGACCCACCCATCATTCATGTGGCCATGACCCAATTAGCTTACCCTCTCATGCCAATGGTAAACCTGTGGCATATTAAGCCACACCCTGATCCATCCATTCCACTCCCATTATTTTTAGGCCACACCTTTCTCAAGAGACCATACCTCTTTTAGATAAATATTAGGACTCTGTTGGGAGATATTAATGTTATACATTAAGATACAATCCACAGAATTAGAAGAGTCAGAGTGGTTACTAAAATGTTAATGTAATGCTATAGAATAATAAGTACAAAGACGGACAATCCTACAGACCAATTAATCCTGTATATAGTATGGCACATTATGGGGTCAATTCAGTTGGCTGAAACCCGGCTTGCGGCACAAGTAAGTGCCTCCATATGCAGCACATACTGTATGGCATTCCCTATCTCACAGAATATTGGGGGCAATTCAGAGTTGATCGTAGATGTGCTAAATTTAGCACATGTACGATCAGTTTCTCAGACATGTGGGGACACCCAGCATAGGGCTAGTCCACCCCGCATGTCAGGCCTGACCCCTCCTTCCCCCGCACAGGTACGAAAGCATCGCACGGCGGCAATGCTTTTATACCTGGAGAGTAGCTCCCCACCAATGCAGCTCCTGCGCTCTGGCAGGGAGCTACCCACCGCATCCCAGATCGCTGCCGCGATCCAGTCTGAATTACCCCCATTGCCTGCAGCCCCATCGGTCTGCGTACAAAGAATCTTCAAATCCATGGTGACATGGGGGCGAGATGAGGTGCCGTTGCCGCAACACGTTGGCCATCTCGCCCCAAATTAAATCGACCCCTTTGAGTTCTTTATTACATTCTAGGAACTATCTTGCAATAAACCCTAAATAATGAATGTGTTGAATTAAAAGACAGATTTTACAGAATGCCTCATACAGTTCATGCGATTACACGCTACATTATAGTGATTATTGCATTATGTATGCAGAGATTACAATAACATTATTAACCAATCCATGGCCCTCATTCCGAGTTGTTCGCTCGCAAGGCGAATGTAGCAGAGTTACACACGCTAAGCCGCCGCCTACTGGGAGTGAATCTTAGCTTCTTAAAATTGCGACCGACGTACGCGCAATATTGCGATTACAAACGAGTTAGCAGTTTCAGAGTAGCTCCAGACTTACTCTGCCTGTGCGATCATTTCAGTGCTTGTCGTTCCTGGTTGACGTCACAAACACACCCAGCGTTCGCCCAGGCACTCCCACCGTTTCCCCGGCCACTCCTGCGTTTTTTCCGGAAACGGTAGCGTTTTCAGCCACACGCCCCTGAAACGCCGTGTATCCGCCCAGTAACACCCATTTCCTGTCAATCACATTACGATCGCCGGAGCGAAGAAAAAGCCGTGAGTAAAAATACTTTCTTCATAGTAAAGTTACTTGGCGCAGTCGCAGTGCGAACATTGCGCATGCGTACTAAGCGGATTTTCACTGCGATGCGATGAAAAATACCGAGCGAACAACTCGGAATGAGGGCCCATGTTCTATGTGTGTATCAGATATTGTTCTGTAACCAATGTTGCAACAATAAAATGCCAAATACTGTAGATTCTTTTACTGCGTCTCCTATGAATTGGAATCACTGTGCGTCCATGTACACCTACTGAGCCGTGCGCAGCGCCAGCAGCACTTACAGATGCATTGGAGCGCTGGCTTATGTATCCCTCCCCTCCAGCTGATAGCCTGCACTGAAATCCTTAGCGTATGAGATACCGATGGACGGGATGGCGGCGGTCAGAATACCGACAGTGGCATCCTGACCATCAGAATACCGACAGTGGCATCCTGACCATCAGAATACCGACAGCCCCCAAAAAGTACCCTAACCCTCTCCTGCCCCTACCCTAACCCTCCCTTGTGGGTGCCTAACCCTAACCCTCCCCACTTGGTGTCTAACCCTAACTCTCCCTTCCCCGCTGCCTAAACCTAACCCTCCCCGCTTGGTGCCTAACCCTAACCATCCCCCGGTGGTGCCTAACCCTTGCCTTCCCTTCCCTGCTGCCTAACCCTAACCCTCCCTTGTGAGTGCCTAAGCCTAACCCTCCCCATTGGTACCTAACCCTTACCCTCACCGGTGGTGCCTAACCCTTGCCTTCCCTTCCCTGCTGCCTAACCCTAACCCTCCCTTGTGGGTGCCTAACCCTAACCCTCCCAGTTGGTGCCTAACCCTTACCCTTCCTTCCCTGCTGCCTAAACCTAACCCTCCCTGATTGGTGCCTAACCCTTACCCTCCCTTCCCTGCTGCCTAAATCTAACCCTCCCTAATTGGTACCTAACCCTTACCCTCCCTTCCCAGCTGCCTAAACCCAACCCTCCCTGATTTGTGCCTAACCCTAACCTCCCCTTGTAAGTGCCTAACCCTAACCCTCCCTTGTGGGTGCCTAACCCTAACCCTCCCAGTTGGTGCCTAACCCTTACCCTTCCTTCCCTGCTGCCTAAACCTAACCCTCCCTGATTGGTGCCTAACCCTTACCCTCCCTTCCCTGCTGCCTAAACCTAACCCTCCCTAATTGGTGCCTAACCCTTACCCTCCCTTCCCAGCTGCCTAAACCCAACCCTCCCTGATTGGTGCCTAGCCCTTACCCTCCCTTCCCTGCTGCCTAAACCTAACCCTCCCTGATTGGTGCCTAGCCCTTACCCTCCCTTCCCAGCTGCCTAAACCCAACCCTCCCTGATTGGTGCCTAACCCTAACCTCCCCTTGTAAGTGCCTAACTCTAACCCTCCCTTGTCCCTTGTGAAATGCCACTGCTAGAATACCGGCGCCACAGGCTTTTCTCCCTCTATAGGTGTCCACCACACTCATAGAGGGAGAATATAACCTGTGGAGAGTGCTGCGAGCTTGCAAGGGGCTTTCTAATGCTCGCCCCGCTGTCGGCATACTGGATTCCACTATCGGGATCATGACAGCCGGGATCCCGGCCGCTGGTAAAAAGTATATATTCCAGTTACTACCTGCCTTATCTCACTACTATAATACTTTTAGGGGTAAATGTAATAGGGTGCAAGTTTCCTACGAGAACCTGGCGAGATTGGATTGGACGTATGTAATAGACTGTGAGAACCTGCTAACTCGCCGGAATCTTGCACCAACCCTTCTCGCTGCAGCACAACCCGCCCTCCAGATGTCCCCTGTATTACACATACTGCTTCCGGATGTAATAAGGAGTGAATTGCAAACTCTCCGCAGGAAAAACTCGCCAAACACTACACGGACACAGGGCAGTGAGTTTTATGGGGATCAGCATCTGAGGTGTGTTATCACACATATGAGACCTCTTAGAACACTTGTACACACTGGGGGTCATTCCGAGTTGTTCGCTCGCTAGCTGCTTTTAGCAGCATTGCACACGCTAGGCCGCCGCCCTCTGGGAGTGTATCTTAGCTTAGCAGAATTGCGAACGAAAGATCAGCAGAATTGTGAATAGACATTTCTTAGCAGTTTCTGAGTAGCTCCAGACCTACTCACAGATTGCGATCAGTTCAGTCAGTTTCGTTCCTGGTTTGACGTCACACACACGCCCAGTGTACGGCCAGCCACTCCCCCGTTTCTCCAGCCACTCCCGCGTTTTTCCCTGGCACGCCTGCGTTTTTCCGCACACTCCCAGAAAACGGCCAGTTTCCGCCCAGAAACACCCACTTCCTGTCAATCACACTACGATCACTTCAACGATGAAAAATCTTTGTTCGGGCGTGACAGTAAAAAGGTCAACAGTGAAAAGGTTGACACCATAAGGTTGACAGTCAAAAGGTCGTCAGGGGTAAAAGGTCAACAGGGTCAAAATGAAGCGAGCCCATGAGGGAACGCATTTCAACACATTGGGGTAAAAAAAAATTTAGAATATAAAACAATAGCCCAAAATTTTTGGGTGTCGGCCTTTTGACCCTGTCGACCTTTTGACCACGTTGACCTTTTGACTGTCGACTTTTTGACCCTGTCGACCTTTTTCTCTGTCGACCTAGTGACTGTCTACCTTTTTAATGTCTATCTTCTGTATCTCTGTATCTTCTGTAAACTGACCTGTGTGTGCCTGTTTCCATTCCACACTTTGAAAATATCTCTCTTTGGGGGACATTTACTAAGCAGTGATAAGAACGGAGAAGTGAGCTAGTGGAGAAGTGGCCCCATCAACCAATCAGCAGCTCTGTATCATTCTATAGTATGCAAATTATAGATGTTACTTCAATGCTGATTGGTTGCCATGGGCAACTTCTCCACTGGCTCACTTCTCCGCTCTGATCACTGCTTAGTAAATGTCCCCCTTTGTGAGGTACTGACATAGGGGCTAATTCAGACCTGATCGGTGCTGTGCGTGTTCACACAGCAGCGATCAGGCCTGAACTGCGCATGTGCCGGCGCCACATGTGCACAGCTAGCGATCGCCTCTGCCTGATTGACAGGCAGAGGCGGACGCTGGGCGGGAGGGGGCGCGGTCCGGCCAACGCAGGCGTGGCCGGACCGCTCTGGGGCCGTGCCGGGGGCGGGCCGCGGCGGCTGCGTGACATCACACGCAGACGCTGCGACCCGGACAGCGACGAGCAGCTCCCAGCCAGCGCGCAGGAGCTGCGCTGGCCGGAAGCTATTCCTGAAGTACAAAAGCTGTGCGATGCTTTTGTACTTCTGTGACAGGGCAGGGACTGACATGCGGGGCGGGATAGCCCTGTGCTGGGCGTCCCCCCCGCATGTCAGTGTGACTGATCGTAGCTGTGCTAAACTCTGAATCCCCCCCATACATGCCAGTTTGGATCATGTTTAGTGTGTTTTTATCTTAAGGTGTTTCAGATGATGCACAATTAAAGTGTATTAATAATGTACATTTGAATTAACCACCATAACCCAGAATGTTATTGTAATAACCATAATTTCTCTATATTTCCATGTGTTATTTGTTTCAGGTATGCAGACATGTGTCCTATAATACTGTATATACACATGTAATGTATTTCATATTGATTTCAGTAGTTGAGGTGGAGAGTGCATCAAGTGTTTCTCTCTGCGCCCGATTATTTCTATGAGCCAACAATACTGCTAGTGCCAGCTCCCGGAGTGGTTTTTTTTTTTTCGGGCGAGCAAATATCAAGATTTGTCGCCATGTGCATTTATGCGTGCACTTTGTAGGGCCATAAATTCTATTTGCAATTGTCTGAATTCATCTAGAGAACGGGTAATGCATTCTGTGTATGGCAGGCTTGTATTGGGTTGGTCTGTCACTTGTTCCTGTAACTTAATTGTGCCCGCCTCTGCTGTGATGTCTGCATGCAACAATGGCTCCGCAGGCCGCACCACAGTTAAATAATGTGACTCCCTCCCCCCCTCTCTTGCATGAGATGGTCCTGGTAAGAGTTATGAATGTGTCAGTAAAATAACAAATTTACCTCTACCATACAAAGGGCATACCTCCCAACTGTCCCGATTTTCGCGGGACAGTCCCGTTTTTTGGGGACTGTCCTGCTGTCCCACCCGCGGGCCGCAGTGTCCCGCGGTGGGGGGGGGGGGGGGCAGTTGGGAGGCTCTGTGTCTCGCTGCCCTGCTTAGCAGAGCAGCGGTGAAAAGACGCTGTGCGCATGTGCACAGCGTCTATTCACTGGAGACAGAGGGAGAGGGGGCATGCCAGCGGCTCACAGAGCGCTGGGCATGTCCCCTCAGTGACGAAAACGGAGCGTGGCTCGCGAGTGCTGGTCCTCCCGCGAAGCCACGCCCCTTTTCCGTAGACCACGCCCCCTTTTCGGGAGCACGCGCGGGTGTCCCTCCGTGGAGAACTGTAAAGTTGGGAGGTATGCAAAGGGGGTCATTCCGAGTTGATCGCTAGCTGTATTTGTTCGCAGCAAAGCGATCAGGCTAAAAAAACGGCAGTTCTGCGCATGTGTATGCGGCGCAATGTGCACGCGGGTCGTACGGGCACAACAAATTATGTAGTTTTGCACAGGGCCTAGCGATGCTTTTCAGTCGCACTGGTTGCCGCAGAGTGATTGACATGAAGTGGGCGTTTCTGGGTGTCAACTGACCGTTTTCAGGGAGTGTGCGGAAAAACGCAGGTGTGCCAGGAAAAACACAGGCGTGTATGGGCGAACCCTGGGCGGGTGTATGACGTCAAATCCGGAACTGAATAGTCTGAAGTGATCGCAAGCGCTGAGTAGGTTTTGAGCTACTCTGAAACTACACGAAAAAACTTTGTAGCCGCTCTGCGATAGAACCGTTCGCACTTCTGCTAAGCTAAAATACACTCCCAGTGGGCGGCGGCATAGCGTTTGCACGGCTGCTAAAAACTGCTAGCGAGAGATCAACTCGGAATGACCCACAAAGTACAAAGTATTTTACATAGGCCTACTCACATTTTAAAATTGTGATTGTGCCATTATTGTTTCCTGGCAACAAATGCTGGACAAATACTGGAGCTTAATGTACAGGCCCATGCTTTGCCTAATTATATTTTATACTGTGCTTCCTGTTGATCATACATATAACTGTGACTGTGAAACTACAATAAAAATCCCACAACAACAAACGGCATTACGCTATTAAACGGCTTCATAAAAACATAAGTACTAGTTTGCTGAAGACCATAAAAAACATTTTAATGCGCTTGACCTATATACACTGATTGCATGACTACACACATAGTCAAAATGGTATGAGCAGTTACAGCATTAAAAAGTACTTTGGCTGATGGAGCCTTTTTTAATTATAAAGTGTCTTATATGGGCCTGGGGTGCGACACAGATTCTCTTCCCTGACCTCATTTTCCACATTTTATACATCTAACAATTTTTATTAAAAAAATTCACCAACTGGACCACCATCATTGTGTTTGGGATGTGGACGGGGACTTTTTGCCAGTGGATGTGTCTTTTTCTGATAGTATTACTGTACATTTATTTATTTTTTAGTTCACTGGGGGTCATTCCGATCCGTTCGCATGCTGCTGTTTTTCGCAGCCGTGAGAACGGGTCTGAACTGCTTAGGCGCGAGGGCAGCAATGCACAGGCGCGTCGTTGCCGCCGGGCAGCGACAAGAATGAAGGAAGCAGTCGCAGCGGCGACCGCAAGAAGATTAACAGCAGGGAGGCGGATCTGGGTGGCAACTGACCGTTTTCTGGGAGTGGTGAGTAAAACGCAGGTGTGTCCAGGCGTTTGCAGGGCGGGTGTCTGACGTTCATTCCGGGACCTGACAGGCTGAAGTGATCGCAGCGGATGAGTAAGTCCAGAGCTACTTAGAAACTGCACAAAACTTTTAAGCAAAGCTCCCCTGCACCGGCCTTTGCACACTTGCTATGCTAAAATACACTCCCCCATAGGCGGCGTCTATCTGATCGCACGGCCAGCAAAAAGTTGCAGCGTGCGATCAGGTCAGAATGAGGGCCACTGTACAGTATGATGACCGCAATTTCCCCTGTTTTAAAAAATTTACATGGAATGGTTTAGATTTATACTTCTTGTGCACAAAAACACATTTTAATCAACACTTACAAAGATTGGGGGGTATTCAATTCGTGCAAAGTTTTCCGTCCGTTGGAAAACCGGCACTAATTAGACTGTTGGCTATTCAATCGCGGGACTTTTCTACAGGCTTTTGCTCCAGGTTCGCCATGCCTTTTAGATTTTTTCTGCTGTCGAATTGGCATGTGCGAAAACGAATAAAAAAACTGTTGAAAACGTATTCGAATTCGACAAAACCGGACGGATCTTTCGACAAGTCGAAAAATCAGGCCAGGCTTTGAATAGGTTGAATGTGAATTCGACCTGCAAAGTGGAGAAAAGTGCAATTTTTTCGACAAGTCAAAAAACGGCAACCAATCAGATTCTACTTAACATTTATCTAGCTGCTTCTAGAAGATAATAGATAGAATCTGATTGGTTGCTATGGACAACATCACCAGTTCTAAAAAGAACTTCCCACCTTAGTTAATTTACCCCTAAGTGTTAACAAGGGGGGTTATTCAGGTTTGTTAGCAAACCAAAAAAAGCACACTAATGGGCAATACCATGCTGCACTGCAGGTGGGGCAGATGTAACATGTGCAGAGAGAGTTAGATTTGGATGGGATAAGTACAAACTAAAATCTAAATTACAGTGCAGAAATAAAGCAGCCAGTATATACCCTGCACAGAAACAATATACTCACCCAAATCTAACTCTCTCTGCACATGTTACATCTGCCATACTTGCAGTGCACATGGTTTTGCCCATTAGTGTGCTTTTCTGGTTTGCTAACAAACCTGAATAAGACCCAAGGGCCCTCATTCCGAGTTGTTCGCTCGCTAGCTGCTTTTAGCAGCATTGCACACGCTAAGCCGCCGCCTACTGGGAGTGAATCTTAGCATAGCAGAATTGTGAACGCAAGATTAGCAGAATTGCGAATAGACACTTCTTTGCAGTTTCTGAGTAGCTCCAGACTTACTCTGCCACTGCGATCAGTTCAGTCAGTTTCGTTCCTGGTTTGACGTCACAAACACACCCAGCGTTCGCCCAGACACTTCCCCGTTTCTTCAGACACTCCCGCGTTTTTTCCAGAAACGGCTGCGTTTTTTCGCGCACACCCATAAAACGTCCAGTTTCCGCCCAGAAACACCCACTTCCTGTCAATCACACTACGATCACCAGAACGAAGAAATTTCTCCGTTAAGCCGTGAGTAAAATACCAAACTTTTTAGCAAATTTACTTGGCGCAGGCGCACTGCGAATGTTACGCATGCGCAGTTTGCGACTAATCGCACCGATGCGAGGAAAAATAACGAGCGAACAACTCGGAATGAGGGCCAATGTGTGTTACTCACCAGCTGGTGGCGGACAGTGTGGTGATCAGTGTCCTGGGAGTACTGTACCACTGGCAGGATTAATACGCGGAGTGCCCCCTCATAGGAGGTGAATATCACGTGGTGTGGTGGGCCAACTCCAGCTTGCCAGGCTGTATTCAGTTCCTCTGCCAACTTCGCTCTCAGGGCCCTTGTCACATCGGAGAACCATATGTGGCAGTTCTCCACCTTGGCCTTTACTGTGCCGACTGCATTATCTGCATGGCACATAGATTGCCTCATAGTTTTTATTTCTCCGAGCAATAAGGTGCGGTGTCCCGAACTCCCTAACATACTGGCACACTCCCATGTACCAGTGCACAGTTCTCCTGATAGGTAAAATGCACCTAGTTTTAGTTTTACCTGGGACACACACAGCTCCCTCTTCCTCCTCCACTCCACCCTCCTCCTCTAATTCTGGGGGACCCTCACTACGAACCTCTCCCTCAATTCTGGGTGTAGTATGGTATGCCGGCGGCCGGGATCCCGGTGGCCAGCATACTGGCACCGGTATCCCGACAACTGGCATACCGACAGCTGGGCGAGCGCAAATGAGCCCCTTGTGGGCTTGCTGCACTCGCCACGCTGTGGGCACGGTGGCACACTACGCACGGAACGCTATTTATTCTCCCACCAGGGGGGTCGTGGACCCCCAAGAGGAAGAATAAGTGTCGGTATGGCGGGTATCGGGATTCCAGCGCCGGTATACCTACAGCCGGCATGCTGAATACCACCCCTCAATCCTCCTCCCAGATGCCATCCTACAATACACAAAGAGCACACAACACTGAACAAAGGAAAATTAAGCACAACAGATTCTATCACACATCACTTACACATACACACCTATCACACACACATAACACAAGACAGCCAAACAAACAATCAAACAGATAATAGAAAAGGATAGATAAATCAATCAATCAATATAAAATCAAGACTAAAGGGCCCTACACATATAAAGATCCGCTGCCGAGGGGGGGGGGGGGGGGGGGCAGTGACGGGGGGAGTGAAGTTTCTTCACTCCCCCCGTCACACGGCTCCATTGAAGTGTAGGCAAATATGGACGAGATCGTCCATATTGGCCTGCATGTACAGCCGACGGGGGACCAGCGATGAACGAGCGCGGGGCTGCGCATCGTTCATCGCTGGAGCCTCCACACTGAAAGATATGAATGGTATCTCGTTCATTAATGAACAAGATCGTTCATATCTTTGACTTTTATCGCCCAGTGTGTAGGGCCTATTACAGATCCACAAAGACAATTTACTCAGGTATCAATCATATAGCTCCCTACACCCAAAACCGTATCCTCCACTCTCCTCTACACTCTCCTCAACACCTACTGGAACTGCTTCCCAAAGAGTAAAAAAATGCAGAAATGATGCTTATGTGGGGCTAATAATGTCAAACCATTTGCTAGACCAATACCTACAATGGCTTCATAGCAAACACAGAGTATGTAACAAAACTCGCTGTTGGATTGGCGGGTTTTCTCTCCAGGTGAAACCAACCTGCCTGACGTCACCTGTGAGTTATGTGGCTATCTTGTAACTCGAAGCCTATTATACTGTACGTGGCGAATTGTTATCCATACTCGCAGTGAACTCGCAGCAATCATTGGATTTATTTGGCCCATGAATTCAATATGGACACAGAGACAAAACCTTATTAAATATTGTTTAATACAAGAATGCTTTACATATTTAGTAAAACAGTGAAAATTACATAAAAATAAAACAATATTAGGCAAAATTAGTTTCTTTCAGATAAAAGCAAATATATATAAATGGAAGAACTTACATAATTGCTTATCTTTGTTGCAGAAGGGGGTTATCCAGAGATGGACCAGATCTGCGTCCATCTCCTCACATGCTGGGTGCCGCTGCATCGGAACTAAGGTTGACCCCTGTCTGCGCTGTTAGGCGGTCTACCGGTGTGTGTGTGTGACGTCACGCAGCCGCCCCGAAAATGGTCCCAGCCTGCCCTTGTTTAGGATGCTCCGCCCCTCCAACGCCGTAACAACCCCCCCCCCCCCCCCCCCCTCCACCTGACAGCCACCGCCGTCAATCACAATGAGGATATTACATACAAATAATACCCCCTTTAAACCAAAGAAATGTCCTGGGCTATTGCTGGGTTGATCCGGGTTGGGCCTCGGTGGAAATGGCCCCTTGAAAAATATCCCGTGTCCTGTGCTCAGCCAGTCCATCCCGGTAAATGTTGCGGGTTGAACCCACTAAGGATCCGGGTCCTGTGGCAGTGTAAACAGTCCCGATCCGGGATATTTGACCCCGCTTTTTGAAGCTTCTGGGGCGCTGGTGGATGATGTCATTTGTCAGTGCCCTGCAGACAGCGCAGATGACCAACGCAGCAGGACTCTGAGTCTCCTGCCTCACCCAAAGCTTGCCACCATCTGACCAGCAGCCCTAAATGGAATAGACTCAGCTACTCCGTCGGCCATCATTGCTGCAATGCTGTGAGCAGGCCCCACCCCTCTCTTTTGTGACCTCATCTTTGTCAGCCCTTTAAAAAGCCCATTTCTAATGAAATCCATAGGGAAAAGCAGTGTAAACGGGGCTGACATGACAATATCCCGGGTCGAGGAGCAGTGCAAATGGGTCTAAAGCCGGGTACACCCTGGGATTGTCCCAAGTTCAAATTACCGGATATTGGCCCTCATTCCGAGTTGTTCGCTCGCAAGTTGCTTTTAGCAGCATTGCACACGCTAAGCCGCCGCCCTCTGGGAGTGTATCTTAGCATAGTAGAATTGCGAACGAAAGATTCTCAAAATTGCGAATAGAAATTTCTTTGCAGTTTCTGAGTAGCTCGGGACTTACTCTGCCAGTGCGATCAGTTCAGTCAGTTTCGTTCCTGGTTTGACGTCACAAACACACCCAGCGTTCGCCCAGGCACTCCCCCGTTTCTCCAGCCACTCCCGCGTTTTTCCCAGAAACTGCAGCGTTTTTTCACACACTCCCATAAAACGTCCAGTTTCCGCCCAGAAACACCCACTTCCTGTCAATCACATTACAATCACCAGAACGAAGAAAAAACCTCGTAATGCCGTGAGTAAAATACCAAACTTCTTAGCAAATTTACTTGGCGCAGTCGCAGTGCGAACATTGCGCATGCGCAATTAGCGGAAAATCGCTGCGAACAACTCGGAATGACCACCATTGAGGGTAATTCCAAGTTGATCGCAGCAGGAATTTAGTTAGAAATTTGGCAAAACCATGTGCACTGCAGGGGGGGCAGATATAACATGTGCAGAGAGAGATAGAGTTGGGTGGGGTGTGTTTAATCTGCAATCTAATTTGCAGTGTAAAAATAAAGCAGCCAGTATTTACCCTGCACAGAAATAAAATAACCCACCAAATCTAACTCTCTCTGCACATGTTACATCTGCCCCACCTGCACTGCACATGGTTTTGCCCAATTGCTAACTAAATTCCTGCTGCGATCAACTTGGAATTACCCCCATTGTTCTATCTGTGTTGTATTGCAGCTGAGAACAATAGATGAAAGGCTCATGCTAATAAGCCTTGGTGCACCTAGGCGCAGCAGAGAAGCCTAGACGAGCATAGTATAGTAAAAATAGGCTTACCATACTATCGCTTTAAACTGGGAAACTAATGAATGACACAGGTTCTGTGGCTGGGTTGGGATTGTTTTGGCAGCGGCCAGAATGCTGGCGGGGGTGAGCGCAATGGAGCCCCTTTCGGGCTGACTGCACTCGCCACGCAATGGCCTCGGTGGCTTGCTGCGTTTGCCGCAGGTTCTATTCCCATTCAATGGGTGCCGCGGACACCCACGAGCGGGAATAGTCCCTGCGTGTCAGCATGCCAACCGTCGGCATTGCCCGCGATCAGGATCCCAGCGTCGGCATCCTGACCACCGGTTCCCGACTGCTAGTCATGTGACCGCATCCCCTGTGGCTGACTGACTTCAAGCCTGCATTTCACCTGGTTTTAATCAACCATAGAACCTGTGTAATTCATTAGTGTCCTGTATAAAAGGATAGTATGGTAAGCCTAGGTTAAAAGAGTGTCTGGGCCAGAGGCGTATCTAGGGTAGGGCGAGTGGGGCACGTGCGGCGCCTTGGCAGGCCCAGGAGAGGGGGGGTGCCGCCGGCGTCCAGGGCATCATGCCCCACTCGCCCCGTCAACCCTAAATGTGAGGGGAGGAGAGCGCAGCGTCTCTCCCTCCCCTCACCGCCGCTGCCAGCACTAGCAGCGCTGCTGTGTCAGGTCTCCGGCGTTAGCCAATCAGAGCTTGCGGACCGGCTCCTGATTGGCTGCCGGTCCGCGAGCTCTGATTGGCTAGCGAACCGGCGCCAGACAGCCGCCGGAGACCTGGAACGGTGAGGGGGAGGAGAGGCGCTGCGCTCTCCTCCCCTCACATAGCAACAAGCGGCCGGTAAGTTATGGGGGGGGGGGGGGTCCGGTGGCACGGGGGGGGGGGGGTCCGGCGGCACAGTGGGGCATGTATCTGGCACCAAATGGGGCATGTAACTGGCACTGAGTGGGGCCTGGCACTGTGGGGCATGTATCTGGCACTGTGGGGCATGTAACTGGCACTGTGGGGCAATGTATCTGGCACTGTGGGGCAATGTAACTGGCACTGTGGGGCAATGTATCTGGCACTGTGGGGCAATGTAACTGGCACTGTGGGGCAATGTATCTGGCACTGTGCGGCAATGTATCTGGCACTGTGGGGCATGTAGCTGGCACTGTGGGGCATGTATCTGGCACTGTGGGGCAATGTATCTGGCACTGTGGGGCAATGTATCTGGCACTGTGGGGCAATGTAACTGGCACTGTGGGGCAATGTATCCGGCACTGTGGGGCATGTATCCGGCACTGTGGGGCATTGTATCCGGCACTGTGGGGCATTGTATCCGGCACTGAGTGGGGCATGTATCTGGCACTGAGTGGGGCATGTATCTGGCACTGTGGGGCAATGTATCTGGCACTGTGGGGCATGTATCCGGCACTGTGGGGCATTGTATCCAGCACTGTGGGGCAATGTAACTGGCACTGTGGGGCATGTATCTGGCACTGAGTGGGGCATGTATCTGGCACTGTGGGGCATGTATCCGGCACTGTGGGGCAATGTAACTGGCACTGTGGGGCAATGTAACTGGCACTGAGTGGGGCATGTCTCTGGCACTGAGTGGGGCATGTATGTATCCGGCACTGTGGGGCAATGTTTCCGGCACTGTGGGGCAATGTTTCCGGCACTGTGGGGCAATGTTTGCGGCACTGTGGGGCATGTATCCGGCACTGTGGGCCAATGTAACTGGCACTGTGGGGCATGTATCCGGCACTGTGGGGCAATGTAACTGGCACTGTGGGGCATGTATCCGGCACTGTGGGGCAATGTAACTGGCACTGAGTGGGGCAATGTAACTGGCACTGAGTGGGGCATGTCTCTGGCACTGAGTGGGGCATGTATGTATCCGGCACTGTGGGGCAATGTATCCGGCACTGTGGGGCAATGTTTCCGGCACTGTGGGGCAATGTTTCCGGCACTGTGGGGCATGTATCCGGCACTGTGGAGCAATGTATCTGGCACTGTGGGGCATGTATCCGGCACTGTGGGGCAATGTAACTGGCACTGTGGGGCATGTATCCGGCACTGTGGGGCAATGTAACTGGCACTGTGGGCCATTTTCAGTGGCCACACCCATTCTGGAGTGTGGCCACGCCCCTTCTGGTGTGTGGCCACGCCCATTTTTATCCGCGCGCGACTAAGGCGCGCGCACATGCTTCTTTTTGTGTGGTTTTTTTCGGGGGGGAGGGGGGCGCCATTTTCCATCCTGCCCTGGGCTCTGAAAACCCTAGTTACGTCTCTGGTCTGGGCCTAGACATAACGCAGCCATACAATGTTTATCAGCTTTGCAATGAATCCCACTTGATCACTATGGATAAATGTGGTTAATGAAGGTTTCAGACGCTTCCCCTGTAATTTTGTATATCATTTCAAATTCATATTGAGCAAGGATCTTTGGGGGTCATTCCGAGTTGATCGCTCGCTGACGTTTTTCGCAGCGCAGCGAACAGGTTACTACTGTGCATGCGCATGCACCGCAATGCGCAGGCGCGTCATACGGGCACAAAGCGAATCGTTGCTGGGCGATGGGTTTTACGAAGAATCCATTCGCCCAGCCGATTGCAAGAAGATTGACAGGAAGAGGGCGTTTGTGTGTGTTAACTGACCGTTTTCTGGGAGTGGTTGGAAAAAAACGCAGGCGTGTCCACTGTCCAGGCGTTTGCAGGGCGGGTGTCTGACGTCAATTCCGGGACCAAAAAGACTGAAGTGATCGCAAGGGCTGAGTAAGTCCAGAGCTACTCAGAGACTGCAGAAAACTTTTTCATCCTGCTCGGCTGCACACGCGTTTGCACACTTGAAAGCAGAGCCGGCCACAGGCATAGGCAAACTAGGCAATTGCCTAGGGCATTTGATATGCCTAGGGCAGAGGTTCTCAAACTCGGTCCTCAGGACCCCACACAGTGCATGTTTTGCAGGTAACCCAGCAGGTGCACAGGTGTATTAATTACTCACTGACACATTTTAAAAGGTCCACAGGTGGAGCTAATTATTTAACTTGCGATTCTGTGAGGAGACCTGCAAAACATGCACCGTGTGGGGTCCTGAGGACCGAGTTTGAGAACCTCTGGCCTAGGGGCATCAGCAGCTTCTGCTGATTAAAATGATATGCGGCATGCCTATAATCTGTGTGTAGCATTTCATATGCAGATACAGCCACAGTCTCACACAGTATATAGGCATGCTGCATATCATTTTAATCAGCAGAAGCTGCTTATGCATCCTAGCCACATAGCAATGCAAATAAGATGCATTTTCATTAAAAAAAGGTGCCTGACGTTAGCATTGATGCAAGATTTGTGAGGACACATCTGTATCCAAGCAGAGGCAGAGGTCACAGTGTTAGTGGAAGTGTGAGTGCTGTGTGCATGTGAGTGGGTTGGTTGTGCAGTAGTGTTCGGAATATGTGTAAGGAGCATTATGTGTGTCATGTAAAAATGCATTAATAATGTGCAACATATGTGTAAGGGGCTCTATGTGTGTCATTATGTGTATAAGGGCATTAATAATGTGCGGCATATGTGAGGGACATTATGTGTAAAAGGGCATTAATAAAGGTTGTCATAATGTGTAAGGCACATTATGTTTATAAGGACATTAATAATGTGTCTCATATGTGTTAGGGGCATTACTCTGTGTCATTATGTGTATAAGGTGCTCTACTATGTGGCGTTGCATATAGAAAGGGCACTACTGCGTCGTCTAATGTGACTAAAGAGCTATAAGGTGTGGTGTAATGTGAATAAGGAGCAATTCAGTGTGATGTAATGTGAATAAGGGGCTCTACTGTGAGAAGTAACGTTTATAAGGTAAAGTAATACTACTGTGTGATGTAATAAGAATTATGGACACTGTCCCATGATCAAATGTGAATAAACTTGCAGTACTGTGTGGCGTAATTTGAATTGGGGTTACTATTGTGTGACCATGCCCCCTGCCAGCAAAAACACACCCCTTTTTGGGCTGAGCACCAAATGTGAGAACTGTTCCTATTTAAAATGTAGGGGGTACAAACACCAAAATAAGGACTGCTATGGGTGAGGGGTGATGGTGCTGAGAAAGAGGTGCAAGGTCAGAGGCGGAAACAGCGGTGGTGCTAGGGGGCACCAGACAAAATCTTGCTTAGGACATCATATTGTTTAGGGCCGGCTCTGCTTGAAAGCGAAAATACACTCCTCCGTGGGCGGCGACTACGCTTTTGCCCGGCTACTAAAAGTAGCTAGCGAGCGATCAACTCGGAATGACTCCCCTTGTCGGTAGCTCTAGCATTGAGGGCAGTGGCGTAACTAGAAATTTTTCTCCCCCAAGCCAAAAAAATCCTTCGGCGCCCCCCCCCCCCCCCCCTACCCACCATAATTGCCACTAGTAAAGGGACAAATATGCGCGCGCCGCCAAAAAGGGTGTGTGGCTTCGTTGACATGGGAGTGGCTTCGCGTAAAGGTGCGTGGCATTGCAGGAAAAGACTACCTTATACCCCAGTTTTGCAACCTGCACGCCAAGACGTTAGCCACCACAGGAAAGAAAAATAATTCTGATTCATGCCCCTTACATTATTTGTCATTTTTCCTCCTTATAGTAATGCCCAGTATACATTATGCCACATACTGCAATGGCCCTTAGACATTATGCCACACACAATAATGCACATGACACAATATTCACACACCATAATGCCCCCGACACATTATGCCACACACCGTAATGCCTGTGACACATTATGACAGGAATCGCAATGCCCGTTATACATTATGCTACACACTGCAATGCCCCTGAGACATTTATAGCACATACAATGCCTGTGACACATTATGACACACACCACAATGATCCTGAGACATTATACCACATACCACAATGCCCGTGATATAGTATACAACACACCGTAATGCCTGACACATTATGACACACACCGCAATGTCCGTGATACATTATGCCAAACACTGCAGTGACCCTGAGACATAATACCACATAATACCACACAATGCCCGTGATATAGTATACCACACCGTAATGCCCATTACACATTAAGTTCTACAGTAAGGCTTCCAATTACTTTTAAATTACCTGCTCGTTGCCAGGGGTTTCATGCTCTTGGTTCCATGCACGGTGCCAGGGGTTTTCATGCTCAGGGTGTCATGCTCGTTGCCAGGGGTTTCATGCACTGGGTGTCATGCTCGTTGCTAGGGGGTAGTGCTTGTTGCTAGGGCCGTGCTCCCAGTGCCACATATGCTCCCAGTGCCAGATATTCCCCCACAGTGCCAGGTATATGCCCCCAGTGCCAGATATTCCCCCACAGTGCCAGGTATATTCCCCCAGTGCCAGATCTTCCCCCACAGTGCCAGGTATATTCCCCCACAGTGCCACATATGCCCCCTCAGTGCCTGCTCCCCCACAGATCTTCCCCCACAGTGCCAGGTATATGCCCCCAGTGCCAGATCTTCCCCCACAGTGCCAGGTATATGCCCCCAGTGCCAGGTATTTGCCCCCCCCAGTGCCTGCTTCCCCTCCCCCTCCTTTGTGTTGGAGGGACACGGAGCGCATAGCGCGCCTCTCCAATGTCCCTCCTGGCTCTCCCCCGGCCGGTCTAATAAAGGAAGTGCCGGTTCGTGAGCCAATCAGAGCTCACGAACGGCACTTCCTTTATTAGACAGGCCGGGGGAGAGCCAGGAGGGACACAGGAGAGGCGCGCGATGTGCGCTCCATGTCCCTCCGTACACAGTAGGCAGCAGCGGAGGGAAGGAGGGAGAGGAGACCGCAGATTGACATGCGGACGCTCGTCCGCATGTCAATCTGTTCTGTCAGTGGCGCCCCCGCACCCCCTCGCCCCCAAGCCACCGCGAGGGCTGCGGGGGCAGTAGTTACGCCACTGATTGAGGGCCTAATTCAGACCTGATTGCAAAAGCAAAATCTGTAATGGGCAAAACCATGTGCACTGCAGGGGAGACAGATGTAACATTTGCAGAGAGAGTTAGATTTGGGTGGATTATATTGTTTCTGTGCAGGGTAAATACTGGCTATTTTATTTCTACACTGCAATAATAAGAATTTACTTACCGATAATTATATTTCTCGTAGTCCGTAGTGGATGCTGGGGACTCCGTAAGGACCATGGGGAATAGCGGCTACGCAGGAGACTGGGCACAAAAGTAAAGCTTTAGAACTACCTGGTGTGCACTGGCTCCTCCCCCTATGACCCTCCTCCAAGCCTCAGTTAGGATACTGTGCCCGGACGAGCTTACACAATAAGGAAGGATTTTGAATCCCGGGTAAGACTCATACCAGCCACACCAATCACACCGTACAACTTGTGATATGAAACCTAGTTAACAGCATGATAACAGAGGAGCCTCTGAAAGATGGCTCACAACAATAATAACCCGATTTTTTGGTAACAATAACTATGTACCAGTATTGCAGACAATCCGCACTTGGGATGGGCGCCCAGCATCCACTACGGACTACGAGAAATAGAATTATCGGTAAGTAAATTCTTATTTTCTCTAACGTCCTAAGTGGATGCTGGGGACTCCGTAAGGACCATGGGGATTATACCAAAGCTCCCAAACGGGCGGGAGAGTGCGGATGACTCTGCAGCACCAAATGAGAGAACTCCAGGTCCTCCTCAGCCAGGGTATCAAATTTGTAGAATTTTACAAACGTATTTGCTCCTGACCAAGTAGCTGCTCGGCAAAGTTGTAAAGCCGAGACCCCTCGGGCAGCCGCCCAAGATGAGCCCACCTTCCTTGTGGAATGGGCTTTTACAGATTTTGGCTGTGGCAGGCCTGCCACAGAATGTGCAAGCTGAATTGTACTACAAATCCAACGAGCAATAGTCTGCTTAGAAGCAGGAGCACCCAGCTTGTTGGGTGCATACAGAATAAACAACGAGTCAGATTTTCTGACTCCAGCCGTCCTGGAAACCTATATTTCCAGGGCTCTGACAACGTCTAGCAACTTGGAGTCCTCCAAGTCCCTAGTAGCCGCAGGCACCACAATAGGTTTATTCAGGTGAAACGCTGAAAACCACCTTAGGGAGAAACTGAGGACAAGTCCTCAATTCCGCCCTGTCCGAATGGAAAATCAGATGAGGGCTTTTACAGGATAAAGCCACCAATTCTGACACGCACCTGGCCCAGGCCAGGGCCAACAGCATGACCACTTTCCATGTGAGATATTTTAACTCCACATATTTAAGTGGTTCAAACCAATGTGACTTTTGGAACCCAAAAACTACATTTAGATCCCAAGGTGCCACTGGAGGCACAAAAGGAGGCTGTATATACAGTACCCCTTTCACAAACGTCTGAACTTCAGGGACTGAAGCTAGTTCTTTTTGGAAGAAAATTGACAGGGCCGAAATTTGAACCTTAATGGACCCCCATTTCAGGCCCATAGACACTCCTGTTTGCAGGAAATGTAGGAATCGACCTAGTTTGAAAAATTCCTCCATCGGGGCCTTACTGGCCTCGCACCACGCAACATATTTTCGCCAAATGCGGTGATAATGTTTTGCGGTTATATCTTTCCTGGCTTTGATCAGGATATGAATGACTTCATCCGGAATGCCTTTCTCCTTCAGGATCCGGCGTTCAACCGCCATGCCGTCAAACGCAGCCGCGGTAAGTCTTGGAACAGACAGGGTCCTTGCTGGAGCAGGTCCCTTCTTAGAGGTAGAGGCCACGGATCCTCCGTGAGCATCTCTTGAAGTTCCGGTTACCAAGTCCTTCTTGGCCAATCCGGAGCCACGAATATAGTGCTTACTCCTCTCCATCTTATAATTCTCAGTACCTTGGGTATGAGAGGCAGAGGAGGGAACACATACACTGACTGGTACACCCACTGTGTTACCAGAGCGTCCACAGCTATTGCCTGAGGGTCCCTTGACCTGGCGCAATACTTGTCGAGTTTTATAAACATGTGGAAGACTTCTGGGTGAAGTCCCCACTCTCCCGGGTGGAGGTCGTGTCTGCTGAGGAAGTCTGCTTCCCAGTTGTCCACTCCCGGAATGAATACTGCTGACAGTGCTATCACATGATTTTCCGCCCAGCGAAGAATCCTTGCAGCTTCTGCCATTGCCCCCCTGCTTCTTGTGTCACCCTGTCTGTTTACGTGGGTGACTGCCGTGATGTTGTCCGAATGGATCAACTCCGGGTGACCTTGAAGCAGAGGTCTTGCTGAGCTTAGAGCATTGTAAATGGCCCTTAGCTTCAGGATATTTATGTGAAGTGATGTCTCCAGGCTTGACCATAAGCTCTGGAAATTCCTTCCCTGTGTGACTGCTCCCCAGCCTCGCAGGCTGGCATCCGTGGTCACCAGGACCCAGTCCTGAATGTGCGGCCCTCTAGAAGATGAGCACTCTGCAACCACCACAGAAGAGACACCCTTGTGCTTGGTGACAGGGTTATCCGCTGATGCATCTGAAGATGCGACCCGGACCATTTGTCCAGCAGGTCCCACTGGAAAGTTCTCGCGTGGAATCTGCCGAATGGGATTGCTTCGTAGGAAGCCACCATTTTTCCCAGAACCATTTCATTGATGTACTGAGACTTGGCTCGGTTATAGGAGGTTCCCGACTAGCTCGGATAACTCCCTGACTTTCTCCTCCGGGAGAAACACCTTTTTCTGGACTGTGTCCAGGATCATCCCTAGGAACAGAAGACGAGTCGTCGGAATCAGCTGCGATTTTGGAATATTGAGAATCCAATCGTGCTGCCGCAACACTACCTGAGATAGTGCTACACCGACCTCCAACTGTTCCCTGGATCTTACCCTTATCAGGGAATCGTCCAAGTAAGGGATAACTAAAATTCCCTTCCTTCGAAGGAGTATCATCATTTCGGCCATTACCTTGGTAAAGACCCGGGGTGCCGTGGACCATCCATACGGCAGCGTCTGAAACTGATAGTGACAGTTCTGTACCATAAACCTGAGGTACCCTTGGTGAGAAGGGTAAATTGGGACATGAAGGTAAGCATCCTTGATGTCCCGAGACATCATGTAGTCCCCTTCTTCCAGGTTCGCAATCACTGCTCTGAGTGACTCAATCTTGAATTTGAACCTCCGTATGTAAGTGTTCAAGATTTTAGATTTAGAATCGGTCTCACCGAGCCGTCCGGCTTCGGTACCACAACAGTGTGGAATAATACCCCGTTCCCTGTTGCAGGAGGGGTACCTTGATTATCACCTGCTGGGAATACAGCTTGTGAATGGCTTCCAAAACTGCCTTCCTGTCAGAAGGAGACATCGGTAAAGCCGACTTTAGGAAACGGCGAGGGGGAGACGTCTCGAATTCCAATTTGTACCCCTGAGATATCACCTGAAGGATCCAGGGGTCTACTTGCGAGTGAGCCCACTGCGCGCTGAAATTTATTGAGACGGGCCCCCACCGTGCCTGATTCTGCTTGTAAAGCCCCAGCGTCATACTGAGGGCTTGGCAGAGGCGGGAGAGGGCTTCTGTTCCTGGGAACTGGCTGATTTCTGCAGCCTTTTTCCTCTCCCTCTGTCACGGGGCAGAAATGAGGAACCTTTTGCCCGCTTGCCCACGAAAAGACTGCGCCTGATAATACGGCGTCTTCTTATGTTGAGAGGCGACCTGGGGTACAAACGTGGATTTCCCAGCTGTTGCCGTGGCCACCAGGTCTGAAAGACCGACCCCAAATAACTCCTCCCCTTAATAAGGCAATACTTCCAAATGCCGTTTGGAATCCGCATCACCTGACCACTGTCGTGTCCATAACCCTCTACTGGCAGAAATGGACAACGCACTTAGACTTGATGCCAGTCGGCAAATATTCCGCTGTGCATCACGCATATATAGAAATGCATCTTTTAAATGCTCTATAGGCAATAATATACTGTCCCTATCTAGGGTATCAATATTTTCAGTCAGGGAATCCGACCACGCCAACCCAGCACTGCACATCCAGGCTGAGGCGAATTGCTGGTCGCAGTATAACACCAGTATGTGTGTAAATACATTTTAGGATACCCTCCTGCTTTCTATCAGCAGGATCCTTAAGGGCGGCCATCTCAGGAGAGGGTAGAGCCCTTGTTCTTACAAGCGTGTGAGCGCTTTATCCACCCTAGGGGGTGTTTCCCAACGCACCCTAACCTCTGGCGGGAAAGGATATAATGCCAATAACATTTTAGAAATTATCAGTTGTTATCGGGGGAAACCCACGCATCATCACACACCTCATTTAATTTCTCAGATTCAGGAAAACTACAGGTAGTTTTTCCTCACCGAACATAATACCCCTTTTTGGTGGTACTCGTATTATCAGAAATGTGTAAAACATTTTTCATTGCCTCAATCATGTAACGTGTGGCCCTACTGGAAGTCACATTTGTCTCTTCACCGTCGACACTGGAGTCAGTATCCGTGTCGGCGTCTATATCTGCCATCTGAGGTAACGGGCGCTTTAGAGCCCCTGATGGCCTATGAGACGTCTGGACAGGCACAAGCTGAGTAGCCGGCTGTCTCATGTCAACCACTGTCTTTTATACAGAGCTGACACTGTCACGTAATTCCTTCCAACAGTTCATCCACTCAGGTGTCGACCCCCTAGGGGGTGACATCACTATTACAGGCAATCTGCTCCGTCTCCACATCATTTTTCTCCTCATACATGTCGACACAAACGTACCGACACACAGCACACACACAGGGAATGCTCTGATAGAGGACAGGACCCCACTAGCCCTTTGGGGAGACAGAGGGAGAGTTTGCCAGCACACACCAGAGCGCTATATATATACAGGGATAACCTTATATAAGTGTTTTTCCCCTTATAGCTGCTGTATTTTTAATACTGCGCGTAATTAGTGCCCCCCTCTCTTTTTTAACCCTTTCTGTAGTGTAGTGACTGCAGGGGAGAGCCAGGAAGCTTCCCTCCAACGGAGCTGTGAGGGAAAATGGCGCCAGTGTGCTGAGGAGATAGGCTCCGCCCCCTTCTCGGCTGCCTTATCTCCCGTTTTTCTGTGTATTCTGGCAGGGGTTAAATTCATCCATATAGCCCAGGAGCTATATGTGATGCATTTTTTTGCCATCCAAGGTGTTTTTATTGCGACTCAGGGCGCCCCCCCCCCAGCGCCCTGCACCCTCAGTGACCGGAGTGTGAAGTGTGCTGAGAGCAATGGCGCACAGCTGCAGTGCTGTGCGCTACCTTGTTGAAGACAGGACGTCTTCTGCCGCCGATTTTCCGGACCTCTTCTGTCTTCTGGCTCTGTAAGGGGGCCGGCGGCGCGGCTCTGGGACCTATCCATGGCTGGGCCTGTGATCGGTCCCTCTGGAGCTAATGTCCAGTAGCCTAAGAAGCCCAATCCACTCTGCACGCAGGTGAGTTCGCTTCTTCTCCTCTTAGTCCCTCGATGCAGTGAGCCTGTTGCCAGCAGGTCTCACTGAACATAAAAAACCTAAAACTAAACTTTTCACTAAGCAGCTCAGGAGAGACACCTAGTGTGCACCCTTCTCGTTCGGGCACAAAAATCTAACTGAGGCTTGGAGGAGGGTCATAGGGGGAGGAGCCAGTGCACACCAGGTAGTTCTAAAGCTTTACTTTTGTGCCCAGTCTCCTGCGGAGCCGCTATTCCCCATGGTCCTTACGGAGTCCCCAGCATCCACTTAGGACGTTAGAGAAATAGATTTCAGTTTGAACACACCCCACCTAAATCTCTCTCTGCACATGGTACTTCTGCCCCACATGCACTGCAGCATGGCTTTGGCCATTATTTTTTAGGCCATAGGTCAGATCTTTTCCTTCCTTAAGAAGACCAGTTAAATGTACTTCAAAAGTTTGGGTTTTCCATGTCTCTAATTTCATTGAATATCTGGAACAGAGGGACCAAATGGGTCTGAAAAGTCTTATAATACAATCCCAAACCTGCCAGTGTGGGACGATTTCACTGTCTCTTCTAGCACGGCCTTAGAAAATGGTTGATCCAAAAGGTGTCTCACCTCTTCCGAGATTCGGCAGTAAAATGTGTACATGAAGATAAGTCATCTGGAGAGAGGGGAGCAGATAAACTACGTATACAACGCAGAATAATATTTTCAGAAGGAGTCAGCAGTTATTTCTGGTCATTCTTATTTTAGGGTAAGTAAGGGCCCTCTATTCCCGAAAAGACAGAGCAAGTCATTTACCAGATTTATTACCCCACTGAAAATATTCCCACTTCCTAAAGTCCAGTTTTATTGTGTCATTTAGCAGTTTGGCTAAAGAAGCCCTAAATTCCACCAGTCATCTAGAGAAACGTTATGGGATGATTCTAAGGACCTCATTTTGCGCAGGAGGGATGAACTTTGAGCTTCCCTTTGATTTTTAGCTATTGACCCCTTTTCTATGGGGTATATTTACTAAGGTGTGAGTTTTTATAGAAGTGGAGATATTGCTCATAGCAACCAATCATTCCACTTAACATTTATCTAGCTGCTTCTAGAAGATAATAGATAGAATCTGGTTGGTTGCTATGGGCATCATCACCAGTTCAAAAAAACTCCCACCTTAGTAAATTTACCACACTGAGTCTGTCTGTAGTATCAAACACTTACAGGTCTTTAATGACTTTATATTCCCTGATAGGTGATATGTAGTATTGTGGCCATTAAACCTTAGGCATCAGCTTCCCTTGTATATGGACATGACAGATAAACTTATATTTATTTTATATTATATTCATTAGGGCCTAGGGGTTCGGGCAAATAATACATGTAGTACCTGGGCGGGGGGGTACTGCATGTCTAGAAGTACGGGGGAAAGGGGGAGGACAGGGGTGGGGTAGGAGTGTATGCCCCATTGGCCAGGAGGGGGGTAGTTTAGGTCTATGATGCTATGTGGGTGCCAGGCAGGGTGTCCCTTCAGAAAAAAACTTAGGGTTGGGTGCTGCCAATGTTCCTGGCTAAAGGCACTCAGAAGTGCCCGCCTGCAGGAGGTAATGACAGCTTCAGGTATGTGTTCCACAGAGGAAGAGCTGCTACTGGCCAGGCATGAACCAGCCTGGGCCGGTAGGCAAGGTGGGGTAAGCCAGCCCGGCAGAGGGGAGGGGGTAGGAACAGCCAAGCGGGAACTTACCCACTGTCCTGCTGGCCCTATCCGCCCCTGAGCATACCTACACCCTTGGATTTTCCCTGTGAGTTGTCGCTGGTGAAGCCTTGTGGTTAATAATTACTGAGAGAAGCAGTAGCCTCTTGCTTAAAATGCATCTCCTGGTCAAAACAATTTCAAGCTTCTCAGAGCAAAACTCTTACAGAGCAGAGGATCTTTTTTTTTTTTTTTTTGAACATCCAGCCCCTTACCATTGATAGAAGAAACGTTTAAAGACGTGGCTACACCTACCATGACAACTCAGAGGGAAAATAGGTCCTCTTGATAGTTTACCCAGCACCCATAATACAACACAAGAATTAAATACCTAGGTTGGGTGAGAAGAAACAGCAACATTTCCTACTGAGATTTGGAAAGGAGGAGTAGAGATAAGGAATGTAGGCAAAACATGAGACGCCCATGGTCAAATTAGTGAATGTCGAAAAAGTAGAATACACACTACAGGAAGGTGTGAGGGTGGAGTAACCGCACAACATGCACACAACTAGAGATGAGCGGGTTCGGTTTCTCTGAATCCGAACCCGCACGAACTTCATGTTTTTTTTCACGGGTCCGAGCGACTCGGATCTTCCCGCCTTGCTCGGTTAACCCGAGCGCGCCCGAACGTCATCATGACGCTGTCGGATTCTCGCGAGACTCGGATTCTATATAAGGACTCGAGCCGCGCGTCGCCGCCATTTTCACACGTGCATTGAGATTGATAGGGAGAGGACATGGCTGGCGTCCTCTCCATTTAGATTAGGAGAGAGAGAGAGAGATTGACCTGAGGCTGATACTGTAGAAGAGAGTGCAGAGTTTAGTGACTGACCACAGTGACCACCAGCAGTGCAGTTGTTTTATTTAATATATCCGTTCTCTGCCTGAAAAAAACGGTACACACAGTGACTCAGTCACATACCATATCTGTGTGCACTGCTCAGCCCAGTGTGCTGCATGCCTGCATCATCTATGTATATATTATATATCTGACTGTGCTCAGCTCACACAGCTTATAATTGTGGGGGAGACTGGGGAGCACTGCAGTGCCAGTTATAGGTTATAGCAGGAGCCAGGAGTACAAGACAGTCACATACCATATCTGTGTGCACTGCTCAGCCCAGTGTGCTGCATCATCTATGTATATATTATATATCTGACTGTGCTCAGCTCACACAGCTTATAATTGTGGGGGAGACTGGGGAGCACTGCAGTGCCAGTTATAGGTTATAGCAGGAGCCAGGAGTACATATTATATTAAAATTAAACAGTGCACACTTTTGCTGCAGGAGTGCCACTGCCAGTGTGACTGACCAGTGACCTGACCACACTGACCACCAGTATAGTTAGTAGTATACTATATTGTGATTGCCTGAAAAAGTTAAACACTCGTCGTGTGACTTCACTTGTGTGGTGTTTTTTTTTTTATTCTATAAAAAACTCATTCTGCTGACAGACAGTGTCCAGCAGGTCCGTCATTATATAATATATATACCTGTCCGGCTGCAGTAGTGATATATATATATTTTTTATATCATTATTTATCATCCAGTCGCAGCAGACACAGTACGGTAGTTCACGGCTGTAGCTACCTCTGTGTCGGCACTCGGCAGTCCATCCATAATTGTATACCACCTACCCGTGGTTTTTTTTTCTTTCTTCTTTATACATACATACTACTACATCTCTTTATCAACCAGTCTATATTAGCAGAAGACACAGTACAGTACGGTAGTTCACGGCTGTGGCTACCTCTGTGTCGGCACTCGGCAGTCCGTCCATAATTGTATACCACCTAACCGTGGTTTTTTTTTCTTTCTTCTTTATACATACATACTACGACATCTCTTTATCAACCAGTCTATATTAGCAGCAGACACAGTACAGTACGGTAGTTCACGGCTGTGGCTACCTCTGTGTCGGCACTCGGCAGTCCGTCCATAATTGTATACCACCTACCCGTGGTTTTTTTTTCTTTCTTCTTCATACATACATACTACGACATCTCTTTATCAACCAGTCTATATTAGCAGCAGACACAGTACAGTACGGTAGTTCACGGCTGTGGCTACCTCTGTGTCGGCACTCGGCAGTCCGTCCATAATTGTATACCACCTAACCGTGGTTTTTTTTTCTTTCTTCTTTATACATACATACTACGACATCTCTTTATCAACCAGTCTATATTAGCAGCAGACACAGTACAGTACGGTAGTTCACGGCTGTGGCTACCTCTGTGTCGGCACTCGGCAGTCCGTCCATAATTGTATACCACCTACCCGTGGTTTTTTTTTCTTTCTTCTTCATACATACATACTACGACATCTCTTTATCAACCAGTCTATATTAGCAGCAGACACAGTACAGTACGGTAGTTCACGGCTGTGGCTACCTCTGTGTCGGCACTCGGCAGTCCGTCCATAATTGTATACCACCTAACCGTGGTTTTTTTTTCTTTCTTCTTCATACATACATACTACGACATCTCTTTATCAACCAGTCTATATTAGCAGCAGACACAGTACAGTACGGTAGTTCACGGCTGTGGCTACCTCTGTGTCGGCACTCGGCAGTCCGTCCATAATTGTATACTAGTATCCATCCATCTCCATTGTTTACCTGAGGTGCCTTTTAGTTGTGCCTATTAAAATATGGAGAACAAAAATGTTGAGGTTCCAAAATTAGGGAAAGATCAAGATCCACTTCCACCTCGTGCTGAAGCTGCTGCCACTAGTCATGGCCGAGACGATGAAATGCCAGCAACGTCGTCTGCCAAGGCCGATGCCCAATGTCATAGTACAGAGCATGTCAAATCCAAAACACCAAATATCAGTAAAAAAAGGACTCCAAAACCTAAAATAAAATTGTCGGAGGAGAAGCGTAAACTTGCCAATATGCCATTTACCACACGGAGTGGCAAGGAACGGCTGAGGCCCTGGCCTATGTTCATGGCTAGTGGTTCAGCTTCACATGAGGATGGAAGCACTCAGCCTCTCGCTAGAAAAATGAAAAGACTCAAGCTGGCAAAAGCACAGCAAAGAACTGTGCATTCTTCGAAATCCCAAATCCACAAGGAGAGTCCAATTGTGTCGGTTGCGATGCCTGACCTTCCCAACACTGGACGTGAAGAGCATGCGCCTTCCACCATTTGCACGCCCCCTGCAAGTGCTGGAAGGAGCACCCGCAGTCCAGTTCCTGATAGTCAGATTGAAGATGTCAGTGTTGAAGTACACCAGGATGAGGAGGATATGGGTGTTGCTGGCGCTGGGGAGGAAATTGACCAGGAGGATTCTGATGGTGAGGTGGTTTGTTTAAGTCAGGCACCCGGGGAGACACCTGTTGTCGGTGGGAGGAATATGGCCGTTGACATGCCTGGTAAAAATACCAAAAAAATCAGCTCTTCGGTGTGGAGGTATTTCAACAGAAATGCGGACAACAGGTGTCAAGCCGTGTGTTCCCTTTGTCAAGCTGTAATAAGTAGGGGTAAGGACGTTAACCACCTCGGAACATCCTCCCTTATACGTCACCTGCAGCGCATTCATAATAAGACAGTGACAAGTTCAAAAACTTTGGGTGACAGCGGAAGCAGTCCACTGACCAGTAAATCCCTTCCTCTTGTAACCAAGCTCACGCAAACCACCCCACCAACTCCCTCAGTGTCAATTTCCTCCTTCCCCAGGAATGCCAATAGTCCTGCAGGCCATGTCACTGGCAATTCTGACGATTCCTCTCCTGCCTGGGATTCCTCCGATGCATCCTTGCGTGTAACGCCTACTGCTGCTGGCGCTGCTGTTGTTGCTGCTGGGAGTCGATGGTCATCCCAGAGGGGAAGTCGTAAGCCCACTTGTACTACTTCCAAGGGAAAGGGAAGAATTGGACTTGATGTGGCGCACTCAATCAAAATGAAATTATTTAAAATATAACTTTTATTAGTATTTGGTTTTAAAAAAGCCAGGTACTGTGAAATATTAAAAATTATAAGGACAAATGTGAGACAAAGTGCAACATATAGTGTTAAAATTCACACTCTCTATTTCCACCGTGCTGGGCAATGTCTTATATGTGTATTAAATTAATTCTAGGTTCTATGACCATATTATATCAAATTCCTGGTGCTGTCAGGATGTAATCTCAATTTTAATTGGATTGACAGTTTTTATGGATTTTACATCACTGTTGTATTGTCCTTTGGTTAATATTAATGCGTTCCCTGTGCTTGATCTGCTGAGTATCGAGTAGCTACCACTGGTATCGCCACTAAGTCCTCTTGGTGTCCTTCTTAGAGGCTGATTCATATATAGTGTGAGAATTATATTTTATCATAAGGGTTTCATATAATGAGTACAAGACACGGAGCCGTGTCTTGTACTCATTATATGAAACCCTTATGATAAAATATAATTCTCACACTATATATGAATCAGCCTCTAAGAAGGACACCAAGAGGACTTAGTGGCGATACCAGTGGTAGCTACTCGATACTCAGCAGATCAAGCACAGGGAACGCATTAATATTAACCAAAGGACAATACAACAGTGATGTAAAATCCATAAAAACTGTCAATCCAATTAAAATTGAGATTACATCCTGACAGCACCAGGAATTTGATATAATATGGTCATAGAACCTAGAATTAATTTAATACACATATAAGACATTGCCCAGCACGGTGGAAATAGAGAGTGTGAATTTTAACACTATATGTTGCACTTTGTCTCACATTTGTCCTTATAATTTTTAATATTTCACAGTACCTGGCTTTTTTAAAATCAAATACTAATAAAAGTTATATTTTAAATAATTTCATTTTGATTGAGTGCGCCACATCAAGTCCAATTCTTCCCTTTCCCTTGAAACCAGTTCTCTTTATTGGCAACAATACAATTGGTGGCTGCACCCCCCTAGCTTGACCAAATATTAGGCAGTACTAATAAAGGGGCATTCCATTTAGAATCATATTGATTACAATACTAGTGCAGTAGCTTTCCCATTCCCTTTTCCCTCATAATCAGAACACTTGTACTACTTCCAGTAAGCAATTGACTGTTCAACAGTCCTTTGCGAGGAAGATGAAATATCACAGCAGTCATCCTGCTGCAAAGCGGATAACTGAGGCCTTGACAACTATGTTGGTGTTAGACGTGCGTCCGGTATCCGCCGTTAGTTCACAGGGAACTAGACAATTTATTGAGGCAGTGTGCCCCCGTTACCAAATACCATCTAGGTTCCACTTCTCTAGGCAGGCGATACCGAGAATGTACACGGACGTCAGAAAAAGACTCACCAGTGTCCTAAAAAATGCAGTTGTACCCAATGTCCACTTAACCACGGACATGTGGACAAGTGGAGCAGGGCAGGGTCAGGACTATATGACTGTGACAGCCCACTGGGTAGATGTATGGACTCCCGCCGCAAGAACAGCAGCGGCGGCACCAGTAGCAGCATCTCGCAAACGCCAACTCTTTCCTAGGCAGGCTACGCTTTGTATCACCGGTTTCCAGAATACGCACACAGCTGAAAACCTCTTACGGCAACTGAGGAAGATCATCGCGGAATGGCTTACCCCAATTGGACTCTCCTGTGGATTTGTGGCATCGGACAACGCCAGCAATATTGTGTGTGCATTAAATATGGGCAAATTCCAGCACGTCCCATGTTTTGCACATACCTTGAATTTGGTGGTGCAGAATTATTTAAAAAACGACAGGGGCGTGCAAGAGATGCTGTCGGTGGCCAGAAAAATTGCGGGACACTTTCGGCGTACAGGCACCACGTACAGAAGACTGGAGCACCACCAAAAACTACTGAACCTGCCCTGCCATCATCTGAAGCAAGAAGTGGTAACGAGGTGGAATTCAACCCTCTATATGCTTCAGAGGTTGGAGGAGCAGCAAAAGGCCATTCAAGCCTATACAATTGAGCACGATATAGGAGGTGGAATGCACCTGTCTCAAGCGCAGTGGAGAATGATTTCAACGTTGTGCAAGGTTCTGATGCCCTTTGAACTTGCCACACGTGAAGTCAGTTCAGACACTGCCAGCCTGAGTCAGGTCATTCCCCTCATCAGGCTTTTGCAGAAGAAGCTGGAGACATTGAAGGAGGAGCTAACACGGAGCGATTCCGCTAGGCATGTGGGACTTGTGGATGGAGCCCTTAATTCGCTTAACAAGGATTCACGGGTGGTCAATCTGTTGAAATCAGAGCACTACATTTTGGCCACCGTGCTCGATCCTAGATTTAAAGCCTACCTTGGATCTCTCTTTCCGGCAGACACAAGTCTGCTGGGGTTGAAAGACCTGCTGGTGAGAAAATTGTCAAGTCAAGCGGAACGCGACCTGTCAACATCTCCTCCTTCACATTCTCCCGCAACTGGGGGTGCGAGGAAAAGGCTCAGAATTCCGAGCCCACCCGCTGGCGGTGATGCAGGGCAGTCTGGAGCGACTGCTGATGCTGACATCTGGTCCGGACTGAAGGACCTGACAACGATTACGGACATGTCGTCTACTGTCACTGCATATGATTCTCTCACCATTGAAAGAATGGTGGAGGATTATATGAGTGACCGCATCCAAGTAGGCACGTCACACAGTCCATACTTATACTGGCAGGAAAAAGAGGCAATTTGGAGGCCATTGCACAAACTGGCTTTATTCTACCTAAGTTGCCCTCCCACAAGTGTGTACTCCGAAAGAGTGTTTAGTGCCGCCGCTCACCTTGTCAGCAATCGGCGTACGAGGTTACATCCAGAAAATGTGGAGAAGATGATGTTCATTAAAATGAATTATAATCAATTCCTCCGCGGAGACATTGACCAGCAGCAATTGCCTCCACAAAGTACACAGGGAGCTGAGATGGTGGATTCCAGTGGGGACGAATTGATAATCTGTGAGGAGGGGGATGTACACGGTGATATATCGGAGGGTGATGATGAGGTGGACATCTTGCCTCTGTAGAGCCAGTTTGTGCAAGGAGAGATTAATTGCTTCTTTTTTGGGGGGGGTCCAAACCAACCCGTCATATCAGTCACAGTCGTGTGGCAGACCCTGTCACTGAAATGATGGGTTGGTTAAAGTGTGCATGTCCTGTTTTGTTTATACAACATAAGGGTGGGTGGGAGGGCCCAAGGACAATTCCATCTTGCACCTCTTTTTTCTTTTATTTTTCTTTGCGTCATGTGCTGTTTGGGGAGGGTTTTTTGGAAGGGACATCCTGCGTGACACTGCAGTGCCACTCCTAAATGGGCCCGGTGTTTGTGTCGGCCACTAGGGTCGCTAATCTTACTCACACAGTCAGCTACCTCATTGCGCCTCTTTTTTTCTTTGCGTCATGTGCTGATTGGGGAGGGTTTTTTGGAAGGGACATCCTGCGTGACACTGCAGTGCCACTCCTAAATGGGCCCGGTGTTTGTGTCGGCCACTAGGGTCGCTAATCTTACTCACACAGTCAGCTACCTCATTGCGCCTCTTTTTTTCTTTGCGTCATGTGCTGATTGGGGAGGGTTTTTTGGAAGGGACATCCTGCGTGACACTGCAGTGCCACTCCTAAATGGGCCCGGTGTTTGTGTCGGCCACTAGGGTCGCTAATCTTACTCACACAGTCAGCTACCTCATTGCGCCTCTTTTTTTCTTTGCGTCATGTGCTGATTGGGGAGGGTTTTTTGGAAGGGACATCCTGCGTGACACTGCAGTGCCACTCCTAAATGGGCCCGGTGTTTGTGTCGGCCACTAGGGTCGCTAATCTTACTCACACAGTCAGCTACCTCATTGCGCCTCTTTTTTTCTTTGCGTCATGTGCTGATTGGGGAGGGTTTTTTGGAAGGGACATCCTGCGTGACACTGCAGTGCCACTCCTAAATGGGCCCGGTGTTTGTGTCGGCCACTAGGGTCGCTAATCTTACTCACACAGTCAGCTACCTCATTGCGCCTCTTTTTTTCTTTGCGTCATGTGCTGATTGGGGAGGGTTTTTTGGAAGGGACATCCTGCGTGACACTGCAGTGCCACTCCTAAATGGGCCCGGTGTTTGTGTCGGCCACTAGGGTCGCTAATCTTACTCACACAGTCAGCTACCTCATTGCGCCTCTTTTTTTCTTTGCGTCATGTGCTGATTGGGGAGGGTTTTTTGGAAGGGACATCCTGCGTGACACTGCAGTGCCACTCCTAAATGGGCCCGGTGTTTGTGTCGGCCACTAGGGTCGCTTATCTTACTCACACAGTCAGCTACCTCATTGCGCCTCTTTTTTTCTTTGCGTCATGTGCTGATTGGGGAGGGTTTTTTGGAAGGGACATCCTGCGTGACACTGCAGTGCCACTCCTAAATGGGCCCGGTGTTTGTGTCGGCCACTAGGGTCGCTAATCTTACTCACACAGTCAGCTACCTCATTGCGCCTCTTTTTTTCTTTGCGTCATGTGCTGATTGGGGAGGGTTTTTTGGAAGGGACATCCTGCGTGACACTGCAGTGCCACTCCTAAATGGGCCCGGTGTTTGTGTCGGCCACTAGGGTCGCTTATCTTACTCACACAGTCAGCTACCTCATTGCGCCTCTTTTTTTCTTTGCGTCATGTGCTGATTGGGGAGGGTTTTTTGGAAGGGACATCCTGCGTGACACTGCAGTGCCACTCCTAGATGGGCCAGGAGTTTGTGTCGGCCACTAGTGTCGCTTAGCTTAGTCATCCAGCGACCTTGGTGCAAATTTTAAGACTAAAAATAATATTGTGAGGTGTGAGGTATTCAGAATAGACTGAAAATGAGTGGAAATTATGGTTTTTGAGGTTAATAATAATATGGGATCAAAATGACCCCCAAATTCTATGATTTAAGCTGTTTTTTAGTGTTTTTTTTAAAAAACACCCGAATCCAAAACACACCCGAATCCGACAAAAAAAATTCGGTGAGGTTTTGCCAAAACGCGGTCGAACCCAAAACACGGCCGCGGAACCGAACCCAAAACACAAAACCCGAAAAATTTCAGGCGCTCATCTCTACACACAACTGGAATAAACATTGAAACTGTCAAACCACATCATGTATCTGAGAACATTCTGTGGAGAAGCAGGTGCATAGCAACAAGAAGAAACACGCATTCTGCCATCTTTATTCTGACGCTAGTAAGTCCAGGAGAAAAGTGTCCAAATGTTGTAGAATTGCAGCAAGATCATAGCTATGAGAATCTAAAGAGGAGGGGGCGAAGATGTCATTGAGCATCCTGTATCCAGGGCTTAAAGTGGTCCTGGTGAGGTGGTGGAACTCATGGAGGAGAACCATGGAGGCACCAGGACCTGAGGAAGGAGTAGGTGGCTGCAACTCATCAGTAACACTAGTGCCGCCTATATCATCGATTGACGCAGATGATGGGGTGGGCTTTTCTGTTTCTGTACCATTACAGGTGGTGGAACTCAGTTCCACCTCGTTCCCCCCCACTTTAATCCCTGCCTGTATCAGCTAGAGGTGGCAGGTCTGAGCCAGAAGGTTGCGAGGTCACAGTAGCAACAGATTTGAGGAAGTTTCCAGCTATGATTGGTGTAGCTGAGAGTACTGACGTCATCCCTGGTTCTGTTTTGTGAGGAATTCCCATCTCTCCCCATTTTTTTAAAAAGTCCATCAGTGTAATTACTTCAAGGGCGAGCCATATAGTCTGGACCTGCTATACCAGTGATTTTCAACCTTTTTAAACTCGTGGCACACTAAACAAGATTTTAAAATTGCCAAGAAGGCACACCATCAGTTTTTTTTAATCAAATATAATACATATAATAATAAATATCGACATATATTTAATATATGTTGATATTTTGTTATTATTTCTCTTAAAATTAGTAGAAATAAATAGGTTTTACTTACATAAGAATATCAGTGGAAAACCTGTGCTTGGTGATGTCTCATGATGTCTCTTGTCCGAGGACGGATGGTTGACAAGCATACCCTCAACACACCAGCTCCCCCTTACCACCTCCCCCCTTAGTAATTCCTCACACCAGCTCCCACCTTACCAGCTCCCCCCTTAGCAATTCCTCACACCAGCTCCCCCTTACCAGCTCCCCCCTTAGTAATTCCTCACACCAGCTCACCCTTAGTAATTCCACACACCAGCTCCCCCTTACCAGCTCCCCCCTTAGTAATTCCTCACACCAGCTCCCCCCTTAGTAATTCCACACACACGCCCCCCTTAGTTATTCCACACACCTGCCCCTCATATTTCCAAACACCTTCCTCCCCCCTTAGTAATTCCACACACCAGCTCCCCCCTTAATAAGTCCACACACCAGCTCCCCCCTTAGTAATTCCACACACCAGCCCCCCACTTAGTAATTCCACACATCAGCTCCCCCCTTACCAGCTCCCCCCTTAGTAATCCCTCACACCAGCTCCTCCTTACCAGCTCCCCCTTGGTAATTCCACACACCAGCTCCCCCCTTAGTAATCCTTCACACCAGCTCCCCCTTAGTAATTTCACACACCAGCTCCACCTTAGTAATTCCACACACCAGCTCCCCCCTTAGTAATTCCACACACCAGCTTCCCCCTTACCAGCTCCCCCCTTAGTAATTCCACACACCAGCTCCCCCTTAGTAATTCCACACACCAGCTCCCCCCTTAATAAGTCCACACACCAGCTCCCCCCTTAGTAATTCCACACACCAGCCCCCCACTTAGTAATTCCACACATCAGCTCCCCCTTAGTAATTCCACACATCAGCTCCCCCCTTAGTAATCCCTCACACCAGCTCCCCCCTTAGTAATTCCACACACCAGCTTCCCCCTTACCAGCTCCCCCCTTAGTAATCCCTCACACCAGCTCCCCCTTACCAGCTCCCCCCTTAGTAATTCCACACACCAGCTTCCCCCTTACCAGCTCCCCCCTTAGTAATCCTTCACACCAGCTCCCCCTAAGTAATTCCACACACCAGCTCCCCCCTTAGTAATTCCACACACCAGCTTCCCCCTTACCAGCTCCCCCCTTAGTAATTCCACACACCAGCTCCCCCTTAGTAATTCCTCACACCAGCTCCCCCCTTACCAGCTCCCCCTTAGTTATTCCACACACCTGCCCCTCATATTTCCAAACACCTTCCTCCCCCCTTAGTAATTCCACACACCAGCTCCCCCCTTAGTAAATCCACACACCAGCTCCCCCCTTAGTAAGTCCACACACCAGCTCCCCCCTTAGTAATTCCTCACACCAGCTCCCCCACTTAGTAATTACACACATCAGCTCCCCCCTTAGTAATTCCACACACCAGCTCCCCCCTTAGTAATCCCTCACACCAGCTCCCCCCTTACCAGCTCCCCCCTTAGTAATCCCTCACACCAGCTACCCCCTTAACCAGCTCCCCCCTTAGTAATTCCACACACCAGCTTCCCACTTACCAGCTCCCCCCTTAGTAATTCCACACACCAGCTTCCCACTTACCAGCTCCCCCCTTAGTAATTCCACACACCAGCTCCGCCCTTAGTAATTCCACACACATGCCCCCCTTAGTAATTCCTCACACCAACTCCCCCTTAGTAATCCCTCACACCAGCTCCCTTTTAGTAATTCCACACACCAGCTTCCCCCTTAGTAATTCCACACACCAGCTCCCCCCTTAGTAATTCCACACACCAGCTCCCCCCTCAGTAAGTCCACACACCAGCTCCCCCCTTAGTAATTCCTCACACCAGCTCCCCTCTTAGTAATTCCACACAGAGCCGGCCCTAACCAATATGATGCCCTAGGCAAGATTTTGGCTGGTGCCCCCTAGCACCGCCGCTAGTTCTGCAGGAGATGCCTGGCATGAGTCAGCTGGCAGCTCTGCTAACGTCGGGCGCCTTTTGTTTATGAAAATGCATCATATTATTTGCATTACTATGTGGCTAGGATGCACAAGCAGCTTCTGCTGATTAAAATGATATGTTGCATGCCTATATTCTGTGTGCGACTGTGGCTGTATCTGCATACGAATTGCTATATTACAGTGATTTCTATGAATACACTGCAACATAGCATTTCGTATGCAGATACAGCCGCAGTCACACACAGAATATAGGCATGCCGCATATCATTTTAATCAGCAGAAGCTGCTGGTGCACCTAAGCATACCAAATGCCCTAGGCATTTGCCTAGTTTGCCTATGCCTAAGGCCGGCTCTGATTCCACACATTAGCTCCTCCCTTAGTAATTCCACACATCAGCTCCCCCCGTACCAGCTCCCCCCTTAGTAATCCCTCACACCAGCTCACCCTTATCAGCTCCTCCCTTAGTAATTCCTCACACCAGCTTCCCCCTTACCAGCTCCCCCCTTAGTAATTCCACACAGCAGTTCCCCCCTTAGTAATTCCTCACACCAGCTTCCCCCTTACCAGCTCCCCCACTTAGTAATTCCACACATCAGCTCCCCCCTTAGTAATCCCTCACACCAGCTTCCCCCTTACCAGCTCCCCCTTAGTAATCCCTCACACATGCCCCCCGTTAGTAATTCCACACACATGCCCCCCCTTAGTAATCCCCCACACCAGCTCCCCCTTAGTAATTCCACACATCAGCTCCCCCTTAGTAATTCCACACTCCAGCTCCCCCCTTACCAGCTCCCCCCTTAGTAATTCCTCACACATGCCCCCCTTTAGTAATTCCACACACCAGCTCCCCCTTACCAGCTCCCCCCTTAGTAATTCCACACTCCAGCTCCCCCTTACCAGTTCCCCCCTTAGTAATTCCACACTCCAGCTCCCCCTTACCAGCTCCCCCCTTAGTAATTCCTCACACATGCCCCCCCTTAGTTATTCCACACACCCACCCCTCATATTTCCGTACACCTTCCTCCCCCGTGCTTTATATAAAAAATTGCGATGAGGAGTGCCTGGACCTCACCACGGAGCAGCAAGCAGAGCAGGATGTGAGTGGGCGGCCGCAGCGACAGCCGGACCGTGACCTATGGTGAGTCATAGGTCACAGTCCGGCTGTCGCTGCGGAATGGGTATGAGAAGGGCTGGATGCTGCAGGTCTGTCAGGCGTGCGGCGCGCGGTGATCTGCTTGGCACCAGTAACAAATCTTGCTGGCGGCAGCGAGCGGGTCTGTGCGGCGGGAGGCGGGCGGTGTGCGGCGCGCGGCGATCTGCTTGGCAGTGACAGGTCTTGCTGGCGGCAGCGAGCGGGTCTGTGCAGCGGGGGCGGGCGGCGGCACACCTAGCAACTCGTCACACCAGTTGAAAAAGGCTGTGCTATACCATTAGACAACTTTAGGCAGCTGCCTAGGGTGCCAGGATCTGGGGAGGAGCCCTGAGTCTGCTTATCACAAAATGAAGGAAAACACTGAAAGATAAACCTTGTTAAACTTAATGCAGACAGCGACTGTTGAACTTCTGAGATGCCACCTCCACCTCCACACATCAGGGACGTGCGGTGAGGTAAATGGCTCAGGAGGCACTGGCTAGCACCAGAGCCAGATTTACACGCAACATATGAACCAAAGGGTACATGTGGGCATTATACACAGGTGCAGCAGTATAAACTCCTGGAAATTTGGTGAGTTTTGATCAGAGATGTATGGAAAAGATAGGCGCCTCGCCTGCCATAGACTTTTTACTCCGGAGATTTGGCTATAAAAATGATTAGAATAATACAAAGAAGATATTTCTGAGATATTATTTGTATTTTTCATATACATTATACAGACAATCCTCTGGCACAAACGTTAGCATGACAGGAAAGGTTCTGCCCTGCATGTAATGACAATAATAGGCATTGTGCAGCTAAATGTGACTGCACTAGATGTAAATGCAACAGGTGTAATTATTAAAAAGGGACACAGGGTGGAGCTCCGGTACCCAACCACTAGGCTTTCTGCAGTTATGCTTGGCTGGAGACGGACAGGGAATAGCAGAGGATCAGTGCTGTGACGGCACACTGCACCGTTCTGCTGTCCACACAGAGGGGGTCATTCCGAGTTGTTCGCTCGCAAGCTGCTTTTAGCAGCTTTGCACACGCTAAGCCGCCGCCTACTGGGAGTGAATCTTAGCTTATCAAAATTGCGAACGAAAGATTAGCAGAATTGCGAATAGACACTTCTTAGCAGTTTCTGAGTAGCTCCAGACTTACTCGGCATCTGCGATCAGTTCAGTCAGTTTCGTTCCTGGTTTGACGTCACAAACACACCCAGCGTTCGCCCAGAAACTCCTCCGTTTCTCCAGCCACTCCCGCGTTTTTCCCAGAAACGGTAGCGTTTTTTCACACACACCCATAAAACGGCCAGTTTCCGCCCAGAAACACCCACTTCCTGTCAATTACAGTACGATCACCAGAACGAAGAAAAAACCTCGTAATGCCGTGAGTAAAATACCTAACTGCATAGCAAATTTACTTGGCGCAGTCGCACTGCGGACATTGCGCATGCGCATTAGCGACTAATCGCTCCGTTGCGAGAAAAAAATAACGAGCGAACAACTCGGAATGACCCCCAGAGTCTAATCCCAACAAATCAAGACTGATATATTCTAAAGCCAGCCTCTACCAGAGGCCTAGCACTGTATGTATAAGAGTAGACACTCAGCTCCTAAAATCAATATAGTGAATAACAATATAGACATGCCGTGTCGCTTAGTATGTCCAATATGACTTTAAATGGGTTATTATAACAGCTCCTTGTGTATCTCCTCCCTGGCCTGTGCACTGCCCTGGGGACATACTGTTTCTGTGGTGAGTCCTAGCACTTACCAGCCCTCTGTGCACCCCAGTTCTGCAGCCAAGGCCCCAGCAGGGTAAAAATGCGCCCTGTGCTGTCCACGTCTCCCGAACATGTAACAGCATGGGGTCTATGTACTAATCCTTGGAGAGAGATAAAGTGGACAGAGATAAAGTACCAGCCAATCAGCTCCTAACCTGCCATGTTACAGGGTGTGGGCTAGATGTGTCATCGCTTGGAAAGTGATAAAATGGAGACAGAAAAGCACCAGCCAATCAGCTCCTGTCATTTTTCAAACACAGCCTGTAACATGGCAGATAGGAGCTGATTGGCTGGTGCTTTTTCTCTCTCCATTTTATCACTCTCCAAGCAATGATGCATCTAGCCCACGTGTTTGAAAATGTCAGGAGCTGATTGGTTGGTACTTTACCTCTCTTCAGTACCACTTTATCTCTCTTCAATGCTTAGTACATAGGGGTATATTCATGAAGCAGTGAAAAAGGTGGAGAAGTGAGCCAGTGGAAAAGTTGTCCATGGCAACCAATCAGCATTGAAGTAACATTTGCATACTATACAATTGTACGGCGCAGCCGATTGGTTGCCATAGGCAACTTCTCCACAGGCTCACTTCTCCACTCTTTTCACTGTTTCATGAATAAACCCAATAGACCTATGTCACAACGAAGCCAGTGCGTGGCTCAAGCAATAAAGATATTCAATGTATTTATATTGTATGCACATACCTCCTAACTTCTTTGTCCCTTGAAGAGGGACATCTTTGTGCACCGAAGGCTCACGGTTGAAAATAAGGGGTGTGGCCTCACAGATAGGGGGCTTGGCCTCATGGCAAGCCCCACGATCGCTAACCACCCCCCCATTTTCATCACTATAGGGCACGGGTTCTCAAACTCGGTCCTCAGGACCCCACACGATTCATGTTTTCCGGGTCACCTGTGGATTTTTAAAATGTGACAGTTGGTGATATACAGAGCTCGTGCCGGGTGACCTGGAAAACGTGACCTGTGTGGGGTACTGAGGACCGAGTTTGAGAATCACTGCTATAGGGAACATTGCTCAGAGAGCTGCTGGCCGTGCCCCCGTCCCTCTCTGCCAGGGAATAGACGCTGTGTGAATGCACACAGCATATATTCACCGCTGCTCTTCTCAGCAGGACTCATTTTTCATAAAATATTTTTATGAAAAATTAGTGTGGATTGCGTCAGAACCCCTAAGACACTCTCCTAAAGAGGGATTCCACCAGTAGGTCCAAAAATAGCATTCCCGAAAATAAGGGGCATATCGCCTCATTTTGTGGGAGTGCTGAGTCCAGGGTCTGCACTTCCTGCTCTCGGTTTAGGAGCTGCGACAGTAACCAGGTCACTCAGATGGACGATGCTCTCACAGATGATCCGATGCTCCGTTTTAGGACGCAGCACTTGGAACTGCAATGCCAGCAGAAGCTGCCTTTTTCCCTCAGAGGTCTCCTGCGTCATTACCATATTTTCACATTGTTGCAGTGTCCATAGCACAACAGTGATGGGAACTGCATCCACCTCTGACTCAGCCTGGCCTAATATATGGTTAAAGTGGCATGTGGAACAATGAGCATACTTGCCTACCTGACCCTCTCCATGAGGGAGAAAATGCTCTGTTCCTGGACTTTCCTGGTAATGTATGATTACCATCACCTGTGGTGAAACAACTTTCTTATCAATTAACTAGCTCACCACAGGTGATGGCAATCATACATTACCAGGAAAGTCCAGGAACAGAGCATTTTCTCCCTCATGGAGAGGGTCAGGTAGGCAAGTATGATGTGGAGGGGTCTGATGACAGAACAGTGGCATGTGGGGGGGTCTGGCAGCATAAAAGTGGCACGTGGGGCGGTCTGAGGTATAAAAAAAATAGCAATTAAGTAATAAAAAGGTCCCAGTAAGTTTTGCAGCCAAAAATGAAGGACTACTGTAAGCTACCGTCTCTAAATGACCATGCACAAAAGGAAGTGGCAGTGCACAAACTGTCAATATAGTGGTTGCATGCAGTAGGGACGTGCAGTCAGGGGAGGCAGTGCCTCCCCTGTCCTTAATTATTAAAATACAAAGAAGATACTTATGACACAGATTCTGTGTCATAAGTATCTGCTTTATCCTTTCTATTGTTTAAATTATGTAAAAAACATTTTTTTACAGGTGTTCGGCGGCACCGCTCTCGGTGCCTCCTGCTGTCTATAAGAAAGGTCCGGAATCGGGGGGGCGGGGCCAAACATCGGGCTGTAGAAGCCCATTATAAAAAACCCTATAAGCGGCACTAGTATGAGTGCCTCTGTGACAGGGGCATGCTTTCAGCCCATATGAAACCACGCCCTGTCACTAACACTGATGTGATTGGGCAGTGAGCAGGGCTGGACTGGCTGCCCGGCACCAAACCACCCACAATTCCTGGGCTGGCTGTGTATGACTCTAGACATCCCTCCCCTGCCCCCCGAGCTTATCAGCGGCGGACGATAATCCCCCCCTCTCCGCTGCGCTCCCCCTGCCGGCGTTTAAAGCCGCCGTGGCCGTATCACATGCAAAGAGAGCAGCGGAGGTCCTGCCCCCCCTCCCGGTGACGTCCGCCAGCGGCATCCACGCACAGACAGCGCCAGTGCTCCGGGGAACTGCGGGGAGAACACCTCTGCTGCTGGACTCCAATGGTAAGGGGGGGGGGGGGGAGAAGACCTCTGCTGTGGGACTCCGGTGAGGGGTGGGGTGGGGGGGGGGAGATGACCTCTGCTGCGGGACTGCGGTGGAGGGGGGAGATTACTTCTGCTGCTGGACTCCAATAGTAAGGGGGGGGGGGAGAAGACCTCTGCTGTGGGACTCCAGTGGAGGGGTGGGGGATGACCTCTGCTGCTGGACTCAGGTGGTGGGGTGAGGAAGGGGAGAGAAGACCTCTGCTGCGGGACTCCGGTCCTGGGGAGGGGGGCGGAGGGAAGACTTCTGCTGCGGGACTCCGGTGTTGGGGAGAGGGGGAGTCCGCTGCTGTGGGTCTTTGGTGGTGGTGGGGGGGGGAGTCCACTGCTGTGGGGCTCTGGTGGTGGGGAGAGGGAGTCCGCTGCTGTGGGTCTTTGGTGGTGGGGAGAGGAGGGGGGTCCGCTGCTGTGGGGCTCTGGTGGTGGGGAGAGGGAGTCCGCTGCTGTGGGTCTTTGGTGGTGGTGGGGGGGGGGAGTCCACTGCTGTGGGGCTCTGGTGGTGGGGAGAGGGAGTCCGCTGCTGTGGGTCTTTGGTGGTGGGGAGAGGAGGGGGGTCCGCTGCTGTGGGGCTCTGGTGGTGGGGAGAGGGAGTCCGCTGCTGTGGGTCTTTGGTGGTGGGGAGAGGAGGGGGGTCCGCTGCTGTGGGGCTCCGGTGGTGGGGAGAGGGAGTCCGCTGCTGTGGGTCTTTGGTGGTGGGGAGAGGTGGGAGGTCCGCTGCTGTGGGGCTCTGGTGGTGGGGAGAGGGGAGTCCGCTGCTGTGGATCCTTGGTGGTGGGGAGAGGCGGGGGGGGGGGGGGGGAGAGCCCGCTGCTGTGGGGCTCTGGTGGTGGGGAGAGGGGAGTCCGCTGCTGTGGGCCTTTGGTGGTGGGGAGAGAGGGGGGGAGGTGAGTCCGCTGCTGTGGGGCTCTGGTGGTGGGGAGAGGGGAGTCCGCTGCTGCGGGTCTCTGGTGGTGGGTAGAGGGGGGTGAGTCCGCAGCAACACAGGGCGCACGCAGTGATAGCCAGGGTACGCAGGTTGGGTTTGCCATGTGACACAGAGTGTGATCAAACTTGAGGGGGGTACACACGGAGCGCTGTTCAGCTCATTTCTAAGCAATCTGACTAGATTGCTTAGAACATCGCTCCGTGTGTAGGGGTGCCGGCGACAGCAATGCGATGTAGCAGTACCGGGCATTGGCTCGGAGGCTATAGGATTCATCGGCGGTACTCGAAGGACATTATGGCTGCAGTGTCTCACCAGCCACTGACCTCACCGCAATCTACTGGTATGTAGGGCTTAAAATGGTCCCAGAAAGGTGGTGGAACTCATTTACCCCGTCACCTACCACCCACTTCTGCCCACACACACACACATTAAGCTGAGCCAGTACTAGTTTTTCCGACACACCCCTGCAAACTGTTAATTAGTGCACTGCTTCCCATACTTTATAAAGGGATATTGATCTCACAAAGAAGCAACATGGTCACATAATAGTACCCTCAATTACCTTCAAATTACACCACACAGTAGCACAATCTTCCTCAGATTACACCACATGTAGTGCCCCGATTCATAATACACCACATAGTAATGCCCCTTATTCAGGTTACGTCACTCAGTAGTGCCCTTTATTCACATTGAACTACACAATGGTACCCTCCTTACATGTTGTGCCACACAGTAGTGCCCCTTATATACAATGCCCACAGTAGTGCCCCTTATACACAATTCCCACAGTAGTAGTGCCCCTTACACATTATGACCACAGTTGTAGTGCCCCTTACACATTATGCCCACAGTAGTAGTGCCACTTATACACTAATCCCACAGTTGTAGTGCCCCTTACACATAATGACCACAGTAGTAGTGCCCCTTACACATAATGACCACAGTAGTACCGCGTATATACATAATGCCCAGAGTAGTAGTGCCCCTTATACATAATGCATGCAATAGTAGTGCCCCTTACACGTAATGACCACAGTAGTGCCGCTTATACACATAATGCCCACAGTAGTATTCCCCCTTATACATAATGCACACAATAGTAGTGCCCCTTACACATAATGACCACAGTAGTGCCGCTTATACACATAATGCCCACAGTAGTATTCCCCCTTATACATAATGCACACAATAGTAGTGCCCCTTACACATAATGACCACATAATGACCACAGTAGTACCGCTTATACACACAATGCCCACAATAGTAGTGCCCCTTATACATAATGCATACAATAGTAGTGCCCCTTACACATAATGACCACATAATGACCACAGTAGTACCGCTTATACACACAATGCCCACAATAGTAGTGCCCCTTATACATAATGCAAACAATAGTAGTGACCCTTACACATAATGACCACAGTAGTGCCACTTATACACATAATGCCCACAGTAGTAGTGCCCCTTCCAGTACCTTCCCCACCTCTCTTGTCCGCCCAGAACCCTCTCTGCTCCAAACTATACATATTGAGATGTTTTAGTCTTTCTGGGTATGTTTTGTGATGTAGGTCATGCACCATTTTAGTTGCCCTTCTTTGTACAGTCTCTAATGTATTTAAAGATATGGCCTCCAGAATTGAACACAGTATTCTAGATGCACAAAGTCTTCAAGATGCACAAAGTCTTCTCATCTTCATGGCTCTTCTTCACTTCAGCAGCAGTGACAGAATGACATCACATATGCTGTGCCAGAAAAGGAAGCCACTCGGACCTGTGTGAGTACCAGGAGGTGTGGGCTGTAGATGGAGGAGGACCATGGAGCCGCCAGGACCTGAGGAAGGGGGAGGTGGCTGCAGCTCTTCAGTAACACTAGTGCCGCCTGCATCATCTATTGATGTAGGTTATGGGGCGGGCTTTTCTGTTGGAATTACTGTGCAGGGCAATGGAGGTGGTGGAACTATTTCCCCTACCATTACAGGTGGTGGATTTGTTCCCCCCCACACACACTTTAACCCCTGGCTGTATGAACAAAGGGATGATTTGGCTTGCAAATGAAAACATATTTACTACACATTAAAATAAAATTCTTTGACCTGTATGAAGCTTTGAAAACAAAAGTCCGGATGTCCTGAAATGTCCAGCGGGTGCTGAGAAAGCCCCACTTGTGGTAAGCCCCACTTAACCTCGCGGTCTACCGCAGACCGCAAAGTTCCCACCATTGGATACAATGGAGCACATATGCGCTACATTGTATCTACAGTGCGCCGTCTGAATGACAGTTCAGGCGCGCACAGCCAATCAGGAGAGTGCCATGACGTGGCGCTTCCTGATTGGCTGAAGGGACCCTCTTTGACAGTAGTCACGGGGGGTCCCGCCAGTCAGGGAAAGGGGTCCCATGTGTAAACATGGGACCCCTTTCAGTGCGTGGTCCGGGTTTTTCGTTTTTTTATTTTGCCAAGTACGTGGATTACAAACAGGAGAGGACAGATCTACACTGGATTGTTGTGAGTATAATTTTGTTTACAGGTAACCCCTGGATTCTACTGGAGAAGAGGACCGACTGCTTCGTGTCAACATAGGTAAGTATGTGTGTATGTTGGTGTGCATGTATGTAATAAAGTTGTACTATCATGGTGTGTGTTTTGTTTTTATTTGGGTATTTTTTTAGTAGTAGAACTACATGTACCAGCGGGCCCGTTTCCCCCCCGCATGCTGATACTTGTGGTTCTCCAAGTACCAGCTTGCGGGGGAGGCTTGCTGGGACTTGTAGTACTGCTACAACAAACAATATTCTTATTTTTAAACAGAAGGCTATCAGCCCCCCATCCACCGCCCTTGGATGGGGGGGACAGCGTCGGGCTTCAACCCGTGGCCCTTGGGTGGCTGGAGGGGGGTGACCCCTTCATTGAAGGGGTCCCCACTCCTCCAGGGTACCCTGGCCAGGGGTGACTAGTTGGTGATTTAATGCCAGGGCCGCAGGGACCAATATAAAAGTGTCCCCCGGCTATGGCATTATCTCACTGACTAGTGGAGCCCGGTGCTGGTGTTAAAAATACGGGGGACCCCTACGTGTTTTGTCCCCCATATTTTTTGTACCAGGACCAGACGCAGAGCTGGTTGTTAAAATATGGGGGAACCCCTGTCAGTTTTTCCCCCCATATTTTTACAACCAGGACTGGCTCAAAGAGCCCGAGGCTGGTTATGCTTAGGAGGGGGGACCCCACGCATTTTTTTTTTAACTCTTTAAACACTTTTTTTAAGGTACACAATGGTACACAATGAAGCCCTGCACGGATCTCACAGATCCGGCCGGGATTCATTGTGTTAAGTTCGGCAGTGTCATCGGAATACACGAAAATGCAGAATACGACAGCATAGTAAATGAGGCGTAAAAAATTCAAAAAGTTGCAAATGCACACATTCAATGTCATTCGTGTTTAATCTCCCTCCAAATCGACACTAATACAAATCTTAGTAAATATACCCCCCAGTCTATGCACACGTTGTGTGCACAGGAACGGGAACAGCCTTGTCACACAACAAATGATCACCGTAATAATTACTACAGGCTGTATAAGCTACAAGTGTGTCTCAGGTTTCTTCTTCTGAACAATAGTAAACCGTTCCAGGTGCATCATGGTTCATTGCCAAAGGTAACATGCATTGAAAGCCGCCAGTCAAGCTTGCACAGTAGTTTGTGTTGGACAGTTCCCAGTGCGTAGCATTGCGTAAGACTACAACAGAGATGCACAAGGACAAACAACACAGCGGCAGACCACTTCAGCGTTTCTTAATGGTCCACACCCTTTCCCTACATCAGGAACAACGCTTTTTCTTTAGTCTTTAAACAAAGATGACACTCCACAGCCACTAGAGTTTTTCTCTCCACTCCAGTGGCTTTGAACATAGGGAAACAGCTACTGTAGTTTCATCCACTTATCTCTGCAATATTGCTTAAGTTACATTCAGTTGGCTATAGGGAGATTAGTGAAAATAAACGTGACCATCATTCCATACAGTTTGGGTACTACTGAGGTCTCTAGGTCTGACAGGGCCTCTCCAGGACATTGATTTATTTCAGAAGGTCCACCTGTAAATAAATGATTGACACAAACGCAAACTAGGTGGAGGGTAGGGTTTAGGGTTAAACTAACACAAAAACATGTTGACCTTTTGATCCTTTCAACCTAAATCCATGTCAACAACCATTTACCTGTCGCCCTTTTGACTCTGTCCACCATCTGGTGTCATCCTATCGGGCAGTATTCAAATGATCCCCGTTATCGAGCATATCGCGCCCAGGCTTAGCTGTGTAAAGGGTCGGGTGCCTCGCTACCCCAGGGGTAGCAAGCTGAAATTATTATACCACACCCCCGAGGGCAAAAACAGAACGGGTGTGGAAGGGGGTGAAAATAATTGAATACCGCCCATTGATTGTCTGTCTGACGATCTTTTAATCCACACCCTGTGTAGGTGTGGCCACATCCGCTACATTAATATATACAGCCAGGGGGGAGGGTGATCAGTGCGATCGCTGCCCCCACACATTATCCGGGGTGAGCAGACTGCTGCAGCAGCCTCCCCGGATTCACCGCAGCCCAGCACATAGCAGCAGGGAGAGAGGTTGCAGCCGCTGCCAGTTAAGACGTAAGTGGGGAGGTGGATCCTGGTACCTCCAACAAGCCGGGGGCCCGGGTAATTAGTACCCACGAATTACTGTTCCGTTTGCTGTAGGCATCCAGTATTACTTTTGCATTATGTGTGACTCGCAGCATGAATTTGCACTAGATGCTACAGTGACTGGCATTGTACTCGCTCTGCGTCAGCCCCATGATCTTCTACCGAGGCTTAGGTCTCCGTTTCTCTGCAGAAAGTTGTCACATGACATTTGGGAATATCTTGCTCAATCTCTGAATTTAATGAAGGCAAAATAACAGCACAAATTGCAATTTTCAGACACAAACCGTCATTCTGAATTCCACATACAGGGCCTCGGGATATTACTCTGCTACCAAACCCGACAAAACAAAATCAAATAAGAATGAGGAGCCTCCGGCAGGCGGAATTACTCAGATTACATGCAACTTGAACTGGAAGCCTTATTCAACATAGGTAGTAAATTGGCATTAATTAATGCTTAATTATGGGATCAAATTAATTTGTTTTGTCTTTTTAGATTATGGGCACACCCGATATCAATCTGTGCCATATCTAAAGCTACTGGGTTGGATATTTTTTTATGAGTGTATAGTTATTATAATAGTAAGCCCCTTCACTGCTGTATACTAAAATTATGGGTGACAAGTGGGACTCATCCTCCACTTTTTTCTTTTGTTGGGGAAGGGGTAGAAATAAACAAAACTAACCTCCCCTACTGGCCTGAAAGAACAGAGGGGACCCTTCAGCTGCCACCCGGACTTCTCGCAAGTGTGGCGATGGCTCTGATCCAGGGTCGGACTGGGCCACAGGGGTACCAGGGAAACCACCGGTAGTCCCCACTGCCTGAGTGCCCACTCCTTCCTCTAGGGATCAGATTCCAGACCGTGCACTTGTATTATACATGGTAAATATGTTGCATTACACTGCACTAGACTATTGTGTATTTCAAGCCTCTGTGGAGGCTGGCCACACCCCCTTTGTAGGCTGGCCACACCCTTAAGTATGGGCCCCTATCACTGCATTCCCCCGGTGGGCCCTTCATGCCCCAGTCCGACACTGCTCTGATCTGTAAAAAAACGGAATGAAAAATGGGGGGGGGGGGAGGGACTTTAAATCCTTCTGTCTCTCCCACTTTATATATAAAGATACAAAGATGGGGGGCACCCTATGCGCAGAAATAAAAATGTATGCCTGGTGTTCGGTGTGATCACCAGGCATTAGCCCCTGCACTATAGAAAAAAGTTCAGGGATAGAGGAAGATCCTCCCTCCCCCACCACCCAACCTGGCATCTATAACATCAGGGGCGGGTGAGTCCCATATTTCAAATGAGGTGTCCCCTGACTAGTTATTGCCTACTGGTCACATGTGACCTCCAGGCAATATATCTCTGTGCTACGCAAAATGCACTTTTCTAACCTCCATAATGAAACTAGCAATTGTGTGGGCACACATATTTGGAAGAGGGGAGCCCGCTCTTTTAAATAATGTTGCCCGCCTGTAGCTATTGCATGGTGGTCGATGGTGATTATATTGCTCCAAATATTGCACAGTAAACAGAATTTTCCATATATGGGTGGGAGAGCACTTGATGCCCCATGACACCCATAGGTGCATCCATCTTTGGTAATGGCGGCCAAGGTCAGGACATGCTGGGATAATGCGAAGTGAGGTTTGCTAACCACCAATAGTCAAAGGCCATCACTACTGCCCGATGGAAGGGGCTTAAAAAAGAGGCAAAGGGAGGTATCCATCAGCCTCTGGCTGAGGAGACAGCAATTCTTAGGGCTGATCCAACCTTGGTGATAACGATCATTAGAAACCAGTGACATCACTTAAACTTCCATTCCAATACTTTCATAGGGTGCGCACACAATGACATCATGGTAGGTGGTGTGATTTTGCCTTGGGCGCCAAAAGTGCTTGACCTGGAACCTAAATAACATTTTGTGTGTACAAGTTTCTTCATTCTTTCCACATAACAAATGTGAGCGGAACTCCCAGCTTACTACGTATTGCTGTCCTATAGTCACCAGGCTCGGCTCTTTCTCCAGGCCTCGGTTAATGATTGCTGGGACTCTGAGATACGGACTCTGTACCCTCATCTTATCTACAGAGACTGGCGGTAACACACGTCAGGGGCTTAACACTTTCAATTCTCCTTTGACATTAAGGAGCTCGCCTGGCTCATTAACAAAGCTTGTTTGCAAACTAATGACTTCTGGTTAGTCCAGCGTGTTGGTGGTACCAGTATCCAACCACCATGGGATAAGAAGGCCGCTGTCTGAAGGCCTGGAGTGCAAGATACAATGCTTAGACCGCTGCCTTCTGCAGAGAAAGAAAACATTCGCACTGCTGGAACATAAGGTAAATATAGTTTTGATACAATGAGGTGTTTTCAGTACTGACCTTTACTATAATAAAACTGTAATAGTTATAGATATTAAATATTCATAATGACATAGACCACTAAAAACTAAGGAATATGTTTTTGTATATTAGATTTCACACAGTTCATGTTTTCCGGGTCACCTGTGGATTTTTAAAATGTGACAGTTGGTGACACACAGTGCAGTTGCCGGGTGACCTGGAAAACATGACCTGTTGGTGGTCCTGAGGACCGAGTTGAGAACCACTGGCTTAGATGTAATGAAGTTGTTTTATTATTAAAGCATGTATAGGGATTAGCAAATATTTCTTCTTTTTTTATTTTGTATGTTTATCATGTCTTTACGCTCTAAGGGGGATATTCAATAAGCCCCAAACAGACATCGGGAGTAAAAAACCCCGATGTTTCATCGGGTGCTGCGTTCGGGCTATTTGATTAGCTCGGCCGGTAAAACGTGCTTTTACACCCGTAAACACACAGGTTCAGTGAAACCAGTGTGTTAATGGGTGAAATAGCCCCGTTTTCGGGTGAAAACGGGGCTGTTATCTGGGATTTTGCTTCGCTTGTCGGAGGCAGGTGAAACAAAATCCTTGATAAGCCGCCGGCTTATCGGGGCTAATTAGATAGCCCCCGGCGGCGAAACATTATACCCGACAACAAGTCGGCGTAATTGAATACTGCAGTAAGTGTTCAGCACTACATAAATTGTTGGTACGTTAAATAATAATAATAATAATAATAATGATTTACTTCTCAGAACTTTATATATTATTAAAATATCCCCGAATCCTTCCAGTAAGTGAATACTGTGTTTCTGTAATAAGGGGTTGATAAGGGAGGGGTGTATTGATGTAGCATTTCCTGTATGCAAGAAACGACTGCAATAACTCAGAGTACAGTATTATTGGATAGACCCAAGTGGTAAGGGACTCGGAGGGGGCGTGATGACCCTAGTGGGTGGGATATCAGTGGGTGCCCTGCAGTGCATGAAAATTGGGAGTCTCCTGGAATTTCCTGGACAGTAGGCAGGTATGACTCAGAGACACTTCCGCATTACCGTCCTGTCAGTATCGCTGTCACTACAGAAGGTAGATAGTGTTATCTGTCTCATACCGACACAGTAGAGGTGGAAATTCTGTGGAATGATCAAATATTAGAACTGTAGGAACTAATGACATTACTACCTACGCCCATCAGGCCCGATTCAGAGCCACACACAATCTGCACGCGATGCCAATGTACAGTACACGGAGTAGATTATTTGTAATTCTAAACCCTCCACGGTGCATGTATTTGAAAGGAAAATCAGCCTCTTCTTGTACCCCTCGATTTGATGGCCACTGACGTCAGTGAGAGCAATCCTTAAAATTACAGATTTTATACACGACACCATGTAATTAAGAATCACTCTGCCTTTATTGTTCATAACAATGGTATATAAGGCATCATTGTCTAGGGAGGGATTGGAATGTCCAGGGAGGGGTAGGCAAAAGTAAATACTTTATTGGTTTAACTTTACTGCATAGGAGGGATAAAACAGGCTACATGGGGGGGATGTAGGATACAGCCTAGTACTTCATCTAGGGGTGGTGATTTCACACAGTTCCCAACAAACTATGGGTGGAGCTATATTCATTTTATGCAATGCAAGCTAAATCCAAGGCAAAAGAAAAAGAAACAATATTTACACAATGCACAATGACAGAGGAGATTTAACCCTTCAATCCCCTCTTAGAATCATGATTGTTATACGACATGATTCTTCTGTAGAGCCCCCTTTTTGTTTCTCCAATTTTTTAGATATTGAACATAATCATCGGGTCCCTTACTATCAGAGGAGGTGACAGGACTGGGGGTTATATCATAGTACATCAGGGCCTTATCAATGCCTTTGGAGGTAAGTTTCTTTCCACAGGGAATTACACAATAAACTATAATGCCTAAAAGAATTAAAGTTACAAGTATGAATATGCTTATTTGCACCAGAGCCTGTTTCCAATTTTCAAACCACCCAAAATATTGGCTCCATGGGTTATCAACACCTGAATTTTTCTTAAGTTCTATGGATAAGGTTTCTAATTTGTTTATGGCTAAAGTAACCTTACCATTAGGACCAGTGTTGTCAGGAATATATGTACAACAGCCTTCCACCTTACTAATGTAAACACATGTACCGCCTTTTTCTGCTAGAATCATGTCAAGAGCCATTCTATTTTGGAAGGTCATTTGGGAAGTGGCTTCTAGCTGTTCAGCTATACCTTTAAGAGCATCTTTGGTATCATTAACAAATCTTTGTTGGTTATAATATATATAATTAATCCAGGCTACGTTTTTATTTACAGTTACTATAGGGAACAATGATTCAAAACCCGCAGCCACCTCATCTCTAGCTTTGAACTCATTTGGAACACCTCTTGGGACCCCTATAGCATCAATGTATACGTGGGGGTCAAAGCTACCTCCTGGGAGTGCTCTTTTCTTTCGATTAGCAGGAGTATTAGAGGGAGGAGTGGGGTCATCGGTGATCATTAGGAGTGGCATTATGACTTTGGCCAGGGCACACTCACCATACCATGGTGTGTCTAATTTAGTTCTAAGCTTCATATCCCCACATATATATAATAAATGTCACCTAGTGATCTAGTTTGGTTAACTAAAACAGTTGTTCTTTTATTTGCACAATACCCTGGTGGGAAGGTTTTTAAATTTCTACCTGTGGTAGTGTTAGATGTATAACAGGTATAGTTTCCAGGATATATGGTTATGGTGCTTCCTGGGTTGGGATTTTTTGACAATATGGGATATTCCCTTTTCCACATTTCGCACTGACTGTCATTTGTTTTGGTGTCATTAAAAAGGCTGAAAAAACAATTTTCCTGTTCTAGGGGTATATTAAGGGGCACTGTACCTAGGTGGGGCCTAGATTTGCCACAGACATAACAGTTACTTTTATTATGTTTGCTAGCACTATACTTCATCCATTCTAACCAGAAATTGATGTCAGAGAAACCAGTTTCAATAGCTAGGGTGTCTTTAAAGGTGGGATTGTTAACGGCCATCATATCCTTGAAGGTGGTTATATGAGGTTTCAAGAGGTTGGGGCGTGGTTTAGGGGGCTTGAGCTGGGCATACTTTTCATTGTTAAACATATCCTGTAACAAAAATGGTGTAAGGGATGGGTTTAAAAAAAAGGATTCACCTAGGACATAGGTGCCTGCATCAGTAGACTGGGGATGTTTTATGCTTAATATGAATTTACTATCACATCTGTTTTGTCTATGAAGGGTAAGACGGGTAAGCAGGGACTCACCATATTTGTCTTTTCTTGAGAGAGCCTCTTTGGGCTGGTATCCATAACTATGGCCAGAATTCCATCCCACTGATCCCCAATACGCACATTTATTTCCCCAATATTTACTAGTAACACAAATATAGGCTTCAGTGGGGGTATTACGTGTACCATACTGATCACACTGCCAGGCATAATGTTTGTTAAGACAGGGAGCAATGGTACAGAAATCTATTTTATAGGCGGCAACCTCAGTATTGGAGGAGTTATACCAAAATGTGTAGGTGCCGGATTTTTGTGTAATGTCTACTTCAGCTGTAGCTTGGCAAGTGAGGACCATTAGGATTATCAACATAGTCCCCAGGATAGAGGTAGGGGACAGGTTCCTCATCCTCCTCTGTTCTTCTGTCTTCGCTAGGTGGGAGGTCAGGGCTGTCTGCCCCCGTTTGTACCTCGCTGGAATCACTTGCTTCCCTCTCTAGGTCTGGTCTAGGAATCTTTTTCACTCGGGATGCATGGATCCAGGTGGGGCTTTCCTCTGTCAGGACTGCTGTTCTGGTTACTGCTACGACCTCTGTCTCTGGACCGTAGGTAAAGTCTCCTGGGCTCTTGTTCCTGGGGAGCACCTTCACCACGACTCTGTCTCCGACTTTAAAGGGGTGTGTAGGTTCCTGTGGATTCAAAGGGTTTTTACAAACAACCTCATGTTCAATTTCATTCAGTTTTATTATCAGGGACCTGACATACTCTTCTCTGATAAGTTCTAGATCTCCCTCCTGTATTACTAATGGTTTCTTAGCCCAAGGTGTAGGGAAGGGCCTACCCATTAATATTTCAAAGGGGGAGTAACCCAAAGTCTTTTGTGGTGTCATTCTAATTTCTGCCAAGATAATGGGAAGGACTTGCTTCCATTTGTGGAAGGTGCCTCCTGTGGCCTTCCTAAGCTTGTCTTTGAGGGTCCTATTCATGCGTTCTACGACCCCTGAACTCTGCGGGTGATACGGGATGTGGAACTTCCATTCCACCTGCAGGGCCTTTACCAAGGCCTGTGTAATTTTTGCTGTAAAGGCGGAGCCTTTATCACTATTGATTTGCAATGGGCACCCCCATCTGGGGATGATTTCCTGAGTTAGGATCCTAGCAACTGTCTTTGCATCCTCAGATTTAGTGGGGAATACCTCTGGCCATCGAGAGAACATGTCTACAATGACCAGGGCATACTCCTGTTTACCAGTACCTGGGATATGGGTGAAGTCAATTTGCAGGTGTGTAAAGGGTGTGGTGGGATATTCAAGATGCTGATGTTTTGCCTTGTCAGGGTTGTTGGGGTTGTTTCGCAGGCAAGTGATGCATCTACTGACATACTGATCTACTAATGACTTGGCATCCGTGACATAGAAATCATTACGTAAAAGTAAGGTAGTTGTTGCCTTACTGTGGTGTCCTATGCCATGGTAGTGAGCAATAAACAAGGGTGCACTGGACTGGGGTATACAAGGTTTCCCCTCTTTGCAGATTAATCCTGTTTTAGGATTCTTCTGCAAAACTGGGTAAGTCCAGTCAGCTAGGTCGGCATTGGAGGCTGAGGCCTGTAACTGGGTGATCAGGTAATGGTTGTCGAGAGCTGGGGGGGTCATGATGGTCATGTGGGCCTGAGTGATGGGCTGTGAGGCTGCATGTTTGGCAGCAGAGTCAGCAAGGGCATTTCCAAGGGAGACTGCATCCTTCCCCCCGGTGTGTGCCCTGCAATGGAGGATTGCAATGTCAGAGGGTAAGGTTATGGCATGCAGAAGGTCAGAGATGAGTTGGGCATGTGATATGCCTTTTCCATCAGCTCCAAGGAAACCACGGCGTTGCCAAATGACCCCATGGTCATGCACGACGCCGTACCCGTATTTGGAGTCAGTGTAGATGGTGACTGGTTTATTCCGGTAAAGGTGACAAGCCCTTGTGAGAGCAATGAGCTCTGCAGCCTATGCTGACTGGTAAGGAATGGGCTGTGCTTCCAGAATAATGTCAGGGAGAGTGACAATAGCATAACCCGCTTGGTACGTGGTGTCATTGGGTCTGCTACAGGAACCATCTACAAAAATGACATCCGCGTCGGGGACAGGGACAGGGGACATGTCCAGTCTGGGGGATGTTTCAGACTCAATGGAGGCTGAGCAGTCATGGGGTTCAGGAGGGTGGTCTTCAGGACCTTTGAGCCCCAGTAGAGCGTTGAGAATGGGTGCAGGACCTGAAGAGTTGGTGGCATACTTAATGGTGAGTGAGGGGTTGTTCAAAAGGAGAACCTCATATCCACTAAGGCGCTGAGCTGACATGTGTTGTGTGTGTAACCCTTTTAAAATGGTTAGAACATCATGAGTGGTGTGAAGTATTGTTGTGTGGCCTAGGGTGAGTGTGGTGGCCATTTCAGTTACCATTGCACAGGCTGCAAGTGCCCTGAGGCAAGCAGGCATACCTTGCACAGTGACAGGCATTACTTTGGAAAAAAATGCCACTGGGCGCAACTTTCCTCCATGAAACTGTGTGAGCACCCCCGCCATGGTTTTACAATTGTCCCTTGCAAACAAATGAAAAGGTAGTACATAGTTGGGGAGGCCAAGTGCCGGACTTTTCATTAACATACACTTTAAGCTTTCATATGCAGTTAACATTTCTTGTGACCATTGTACAATATTAGGTTTGTCTTTCAGTGTGGCTTGTCTCAAAATGTTATCATAATAGGAACAATCAGATATCCACTGTCTGCAGTAATTTACCATACCCAGAAAAGACAGTAGTTCCCTCTGGGTAGTTGGGGTGACCAGGCCCAATACAGACTGAATGCGCTGTGGACTGACTTTCCTTTCCCCCTGAGTGAGCACAAAACCTAAGTAATCCACATGCTTCTTACACCATTGCATTTTTGTTTTGGACACCTTGTGTCCACATTCACAGAGCCAGTTTAACAGTGATATACCATCCTCCCGGCAGGCCTCCTCAGTTTGACTACAGAGCAGCAGATCATCTGCATACTGTAGCAGGACTGAACCATGGTGAGGTTGCCAGGGCCCCAATGTGGCCTGGAGTACAATGCTATAGACAACGGGTGCGTCAATATAGCCCTGGGGTAAACGACACCAGGTGAGTTGCTTGCCCTCAAAAGAAAATGCAAAAAGTAACTGTGTCTGTGCATCCACTGGAATGCTAAAAAATGCATTTTTTAAATCAATTACCGAAAAAAATGCAGCATCTGCAGGGATAGCTGAAATGAGTGAGTTAATGTCAGGTACAATGGGTGCTATAGGCACAATGAGTTGGTTAATTGCCCTGAGGTCTTGTACAAACCTTACACTACCATCTGACTTAGCAACAGGGTTGACTGGTGTGCAGTAAGGTGAGATTATGTGTCTGAGAATGCCTTGTTGGAGAAACTGTTGTATCATTGGTCTAAGACCTTCAACCTTCTCTTGTGACAAGGGGTATTGCTTTTGATAGACAGGTTGTGTGTCAGGTTTCAGGGTTGCTCTATATGGTGTGCAAGGAATGAGGCCAGTGTCATAGGGACCCTCCGACCATAGAGCAGGGTTCACTTTGTCAAAATCAGGTGTAATGTCTGTTGCCTCCCACACCGGTAGGTGTGGGGACTCGACCTCCAGGCCACTGCTAGTGGGTGAAGGGAGAATGGAGATTTCGAGTTTGCTAAGAAGATCCCTTCCCAGAAGATTAATTGGACATTCAGGTATTACAGTGAAATTGTGTTTACCCATATACGTGCCTCCCGTGGTTCTGACACTAAGGGCATCTGTCAGGTAAGCATCTGTGGGTATCCCATTGATTCCCATTGAAGGAGCAGTCTTTTCCAAATGACCATCGTACAGGTCGACACACAAAACACTAGTAGTTGCCCCGCTATCCACCAGGAAAGGGATTGCTCTCTTTCCTATAATCAAGGTTAGTAGCGGTGGGTCCTTCCAGTGTCTGGTGAGTTGGGCAAAGGCTGGGATACCCTCCTCCGGGCCCCGTCAGTGGGAGGGGTCCTGCCAGTCAACTCGGAATCGGACATGATCCTGAAAGGGGTTGTTGTGTGACTGTCGGGGATGATCCCGGGAGGGAGCCGGAGCTTGGGGCTGTCGGTGGTTTTGTGGGGGACAAGGGCAATCCCTTGCCCAGTGATCGTCCCTTCCACAGTTGAAGCAGGAGGTTTGTTTCCTGCTGGCAGAGTCAGGGGGGTGGGGTGGCCTGGCTTGTGGGTTTTGATATCGGGCTGGATTGCGGGGTGGGCCAGTAAAGTGCTGCTGGCGTCTATCTCCCCGGTTTCTGTGATTTTGGTAATTATGAGTTGGGGCATTCTGCAAGGGTTTTTTAACATCAAAGCATCCTGCAGCTTCCTTTTCATATAAGTGCTTTTCAAATTCCTTAATATTATCAGAGGTCCAGGAAGAAACACCTTGCTTAACAGGGACCATAACAGATGGCAACAAGTTATTTACAAAGGTAGAAATTAGTAAATGGTCTGTATTTACAAGAGTAAGACCTGCATCTTCAGACCAACACTTTTTAAACCTCTTCCAAAACTCAGTGACAGTTTCAGTGGGCTTTTGTTTACATGCTACGGCAATAGGAAGAGAAGCCCGGGTTTTAAAAATCCCTTTCATATGGGTCTCAATTTCCGTCCACATCGCCTTTACACCGTCCTCAGTATTGAGAGGGTAGCGAACGGCATCGTTAAAGGTGGTAGGAGTGTTTATGGTGGGAATCTTTTTCCAATCCCACCCGTTGTAATGGTCTATAACCCCATCTATGATCAGCTTCATATCTTCTTGAGTATAGCTGCGTCCTGTGCAAGCCTTTTTCAAGTAAGCTATGCAGCCGTCAGGTGCAACAGTGGGTTTGGGACAGTTCTTAACAATTCTGTCCAAATCCTCTATTTCAATGGGTTTCTTTAACAACTGATCCCCTACTGTCATAAAGGGCAGGTGCTGGGTGGCGACACTGCTGGCATCAGCACTGTTTTCAAGGAAACCAGTGCCGGATCGCGTTATGGAGGGGGTAAGAGGGTGGTGAATGATAACAGTTGAGTCAGCGTTACGGCGGGAGGTGATTTGTTTGTTAGGAGTAGGGGCACTAGGGGCGGGGGTGGTTACGTCTATGTGGAGGGTACTGTCAGGGGGGGCTATTCCTCCTGAGCCTCCTTCTCCTTCCCCTTCCCCTCCTCCCCCTCCCCTTTGCATCGGCATTCGTGACAAAGCAACTGAGCCTCCTTCTCCTTCCCCTTCCCCTCCTCCCCCTCCCCTTTGCATCGGAATTCGTGACAAAGCAACTGCAGCTAACAGATCTGTGTCTTTTAAGGAGGGGTATAGGGGACTGTAGGGCGGAGGAGAAGAGTTTTTTAGAAACTTGTTGCTTCTAAATTCCTCAGCTTTGTGTAGTCGGGAAGTTACAGATTTTATTCTACGCTGTTTCTGCTTGATATTTTTGTCATACCAATGAGGTGCTATCGTGAGCCATTGCTCTCCTCCAGCGCGCATATATGTCATGTCCCATTGTGGGTCATGATCATACCACGGCCAGGCTTCCTTGTCTCCCAGACAAAGCCCTTTGATCATGTCCATATAAAATGGATAATTAATACCATCACGGGGGAATGGGCTGGGGCTGCCAACTTTCTCTGTCCACCCCGCTAAGTTATCTACCCAAGGGTTAACTAAATAATAATCTGTGGTGGAGTTACGGGCAACATATTCCTTACATGTTTCTCCTGGTAAAGGTGGAGGATAAATGACTGTCTTACTCTGACCCCCTCCCATAGTAAAGAATACAATCTACACCAGCTTTCTACGCAATTTCCACAACAACTCACAACAACTGTCTATGCAATATCACAACAAAAAATGCAGTTTAAAAAAAAACCTTCTATACAATTTCACAACAAAAAGACTTTCTATACAATGTCACAACAAAAAATGCAATTTACAAAAACTTTCTATGCATGCATTAGCTAACACCAGTTAATTAGTCATTGACAATATCACAATATTATCTGTATAATGAGAACATGAAATCTTTTGACGGGTACGCTTACCTTCGTACAAGATGTCAGAAAAAATACAGCGTTTTAAACAGGAAGCAAGAAAAGTGTTTTGAGTAAAGATATCTGGCAGACGAAAACTTACCAGCCGTCTGAACCAAATATAAGAACTTATCACACTACAAACATACAAGAATATATAGGCGATCAAATCGGGGTATTTTCTACGTTACGTATAGACCCCAGGTCTATTTTTTAAGTATCCCAGATACTAACGTCTTTGGAGAATTGCGCTTTTCTCAGACGTATCTTTAAGTCCCAGACATTAAAGATTATATGGTATCCCTGATACCTGTTTTATGGCTTTACATAAAACTACGTAATATTAAGTCCCGGACTTAAATATTACCTTGTCACGTGTTCCCGGAACACGGAGCGAGTTCAAATTCAGTGTTTGAACGCAATCCCTTACGGAAAAGACAGACAATGAATTCTCTATCTTACCGATTCGGGGGCGATCAACTGAATCCAGGACTGAGCCCCCACTTGAAAGGAAAATCAGCCTCTTCTTGTACCCCTCGATTTGATGGCCACTGACGTCAGTGAGAGCAATCCTTAAAATTACAGATTTTATACACGACACCATGTAATTAAGAATCACTCTGCCTTTATTGTTCATAACAATGGTATATAAGGCATCATTGTCTAGGGAGGGATTGGAATGTCCAGGGAGGGGTAGGCAAAAGTAAATACTTTATTGGTTTAACTTTACTGCATAGGAGGGATAAAACAGGCTACATGGGGGGGATGTAGGATACAGCCTAGTACTTCATCTAGGGGTGGTGATTTCACACAGTTCCCAACAAACTATGGGTGGAGCTATATTCATTTTATGCAATGCAAGCTAAATCCAAGGCAAAAGAAAAAGAAACAATATTTACACAATGCACAATGACAGAGGAGATTTAACCCTTCAGTATTACACAGAGTGCAGTCACAGGGGAGCTCAATCAACTCAGATGGTATCGGAAAAAGTGATGGTGTCCCTGGGCGGTGACTGGGAGATGGCTAGTAGCGCACACAGAAATGGTCAGGACACACCCAAGATATGAACCAAAACAGAAACAACTTACGCAGTCTGGTTCTTGTCTATACTTATTCCTACACTTGATCCTCCATCCCCACTGGCACACAATGAATGTTGGAGGTGTGATGTCACAGTCCTGCTCTCAGCAGGGAGTGATCACTGTACTGTTCAGGGAAAGTGAGGTGGGTGCTAGGGGAGGCAGTCATGCAGGGAATGCTGGGAGGTGTGATGTCATAGTCTTGCTCTCAGCAGGGAGTGATCACTGTACTGTTCGGGGGAAGTGATTGGGGTGCTAGGGGAGGCAGTCATGTGGGAATGCTGGGAGGTGTGATGTCATAGTCTTGCTCTCAGCAGGGAGTGATCACTGTACTGTTCGGGGGAAGTGATTGGGGTGCTAGGGGAGGCAGTCATGCAGGGAATGCTGAGAGGTGTGATGTCATAGTCTTGCTCTCAGCAGGGAGTGATTACTGTACTGTTCGGGGGAAGTGAGGGGGGTGCTAGGGGAGGCAGTCATACAGGGAATGCTGGGAGATGTGATGTCATAGTCTTGCTCTCAGCAGGGAGTGATCACTGTACTGTTCGGGGGAAGTGATTGGGGTGCTAGGGGAGGCAGTCATGCAGGGAATGCTGGGAGGTGTGATGTCATAGTCTTGCTCTCAGCAGGGAGTGATCACTGTACTGTTCGGGGGAAGTGATTGGGGTGCTAGGGGAGGCAATCATGCAGGGAATGCTGAGAGGTGTGATGTCATAGTCTTGCTCTCAGCAGGGAGTGATCACTGTACTGTTCGGGGGAAGTGATTGGGGTGCTAGGGGAGGCAGTCATGCAGGGAATGCTGAGAGGTGTGATGTCATAGTCTTGCTCTCAGCAGGGAGTGATTACTGTACTGTTCGGGGGAAGTGAGGGGGGTGCTAGGGGAGGCAGTCATACAGGGAATGCTGGGAGGTGTGATGTCATAGTCTTGCTCTCAGCAGGGAGTGATCACTGTACTGTTCGGGGGAAGTGATTGGGGTGCTAGGGGAGGCAGTCATGCAGGGAATGCTGGGAGGTGTGATGTCATAGTCTTGCTCTCAGCAGGGAGTGATCACTGTACTGTTCGGGGGAAGTGAGGGGGGTGCTAGGGGAGGCAGTCACGTGGGAATGCTGGGAGGTGTGATGTCATAGTCTTGCTCTCAGCAGGGAGTGATCACTGTACTGTTCGGGGGAAGTGATTGGGGTGCTAGGGGAGGCAGTCATGTGGGAATGCTGGGAGGTGTGATGTCATAGTCTTGCTCTCAGCAGGGAGTGATCACTGTACTGTTCGGGGGATGTGAGGTGGGTGCTAGGGGAGGCAGTCATGCAGGGAATGCTGGGAGGTGTGATGTCATAGTCCTGCTCTCAGCAGGGAGTGATCACTGTACTGTTCGGGGGAAGTGATTGGGGTGCTAGGGGAGGCAGTCATGCAGGGAATGCTGAGAGGTGTGATGTCATAGTCTTGCTCTCAGCAGGGAGTGATTACTGTACTGTTCGGGGGAAGTGAGGGGGGTGCTAGGGGAGGCAGTCATGCAGGGAATGCTGGGAGGTGTGATGTCATAGTCTTGCTCTCAGCAGGGAGTGATCACTGTACTGTTCGGGGGAAGTGAGGGGGGTGCTAGGGGAGGCAGTCATGCAGGGAATGCTGGGAGGTGTGATGTCATAGTCTTGCTCTCAGCAGGGAGTGATCACTGTACTGTTCGGGGGAAGTGATTGGGGTGCTAGGGGAGGCAGTCATGTGGGAATGCTGGGAGGTGTGATGTCATAGTCTTGCTCTCAGCAGGGAGTGATCACTGTACTGTTCGGGGGAAGTGATTGGGGTGCTAGGGGAGGCAGTCATGCAGGGAATGCTGAGAGGTGTGATGTCATAGTCTTGCTCTCAGCAGGGAGTGATTATTACTGTACTGTTCGGGGGAAGTGAGGGGGGTGCTAGGGGAGGCAGTCATACAGGGAATGCTGGGAGGTGTGATGTCATAGTCTTGCTCTCAGCAGGGAGTGATCACTGTACTGTTCGGGGGAAGTGAGGGGGGTGCTAGGGGAGGCAGTCATGCAGGGAATGCTGGGAGGTGTGATGTCATAGTCTTGCTCTCAGCAGGGAGTGATCACTGTACTGTTCAGGGGAAGTGATTGGGGTGCTAGGGGAGGCAGTCATGCAGGGAATGCTGGGAGGTGTGATGTCATAGTCTTGCTCTCAGCAGGGAGTGATCACTGTACTGTTCGGGGGAAGTGAGGGGGGTGCTAGGGGAGGCAGTCATGTGGGAATGCTGGGAGGTGTGATGTCATAGTCTTGCTCTCAGCAGGGAGTGATCACTGTACTGTTCGGGGGAAGTGATTGGGGTGCTAGGGGAGGCAGTCATGCAGGGAATGCTGAGAGGTGTGATGTCATAGTCTTGCTCTCAGCAGGGAGTGATTACTGTACTGTTCGGGGGAAGTGAGGGGGGTGCTAGGGGAGGCAGTCATACAGGGAATGCTGGGAGGTGTGATGTCATAGTCTTGCTCTCAGCAGGGAGTGATCACAGTACTGTTCGGGGGAAGTGATTGGGGTGCTAGGGGAGGCAGTCATGCAGGGAATGCTGGGAGGTGTGATGTCATAGTCTTGCTCTCAGCAGGGAGTGATCACTGTACTGTTCGGGGGAAGTGATTGGGGTGCTAGGGGAGGCAGTCATGTGGGAATGCTGGGAGGTGTGATGTCATAGTCTTGCTTTCAGCAGGGAGTGATCACTGTACTGTTCGGGGGAAGTGATTGGGGTGCTAGGGGAGGCAGTCATGCAGGGAATGCTGAGAGGTGTGATGTCATAGTCTTGCTCTCAGCAGGGAGTGATTACTGTACTGTTCGGGGGAAGTGAGGGGGGTGCTAGGGGAGGCAGTCATACAGGGAATGCTGGGAGGTGTGATGTCATAGTCTTGCTCTCAGCAGGGAGTGATCACTGTACTGTTCGGGGGAAGTGATTGGGGTGCTAGGGGAGGCAGTCATGCAGGGAATGCTGGGAGGTGTGATGTCATAGTCTTGCTCTCAGCAAGGAGTGATCACTGTACTGTTCGGGGGAAGTGAGGGGGGTGCTAGGGGAGGCAGTCATGCAGGGAATGCTGGGAGGTGTGATGTCATAGTCTTACTCTCAGCAGGGAGTGATCACTGTACTTTTCGGGGGAAGTGATTGGGGTGCTAGGGGAGGCAGTCATGTGGGAATGCTGGGAGGTGTGATGTCATAGTCTTGCTCTCAGCAGGGAGTGATCACTGTACTGTTCGGGGGAAGTGATTGGGGTGCTAGGGGAGGCAGTCATGCAGGGAATGCTGAGAGGTGTGATGTCATAGTCTTGCTCTCAGCAGGGAGTGATTACTGTACTGTTCGGGGGAAGTGAGGGGGGTGCTAGGGGAGGCAGTCATACAGGGAATGCTGATAGGTGTGATGTCACAGTCCTGCTCTCAGCAGGGAGTGATTACTGTACTGTTCGGGGGAAGTGAGGGGGGTGCTAGGGGAGGCAGTCATACAGGGAATGCTGAGAGGTGTGATGTCACAGTCCTGCTCTCAGCAGGGAGTGATTACTGTACTGTTTGGGGGAAGTGAGGGGGGTGCTAGGGGAGGCAGTCATGCAGGGAATGCTGGGAGGTGTGATGTCATGGTCTTGCTCTCAGCAGGGAGTGATCACTGTACTGTTCGGGGGAAGTGAGGGGGGTGCTAGGGGAGGCAGTCATGCAGGGAATGCTGGGAGGTGTGATGTCATAGTCTTACTCTCAGCAGGGAGTGATCACTGTACTTTTCGGGGGAAGTGATTGGGGTGCTAGGGGAGGCAGTCATGTGGGAATGCTGGGAGGTGTGATGTCATAGTCTTGCTCTCAGCAGGGAGTGATCACTGTACTGTTCGGGGGAAGTGATTGGGGTGCTAGGGGAGGCAGTCATGCAGGGAATGCTGAGAGGTGTGATGTCATAGTCTTGCTCTCAGCAGGGAGTGATTACTGTACTGTTCGGGGGAAGTGAGGGGGGTGCTAGGGGAGGCAGTCATACAGGGAATGCTGATAGGTGTGATGTCACAGTCCTGCTCTCAGCAGGGAGTGATTACTGTACTGTTCGGGGGAAGTGAGGGGGGTGCTAGGGGAGGCAGTCATACAGGGAATGCTGAGAGGTGTGATGTCACAGTCCTGCTCTCAGCAGGGAGTGATTACTGTACTGTTTGGGGGAAGTGAGGGGGGTGCTAGGGGAGGCAGTCATGCAGGGAATGCTGGGAGGTGTGATGTCATGGTCTTGCTCTCAGCAGGGAGTGATCACTGTACTGTTCGGGGGATGTGAGGTGGGTGCTAGGGGAGGCAGTCATACAGGGAATGCTGAGAGGTGTGATGTCACAGTCCTGCTCTCAGCAGGGAGTGATTACTGTACTGTTCGGGGGAAGTGAGGGGGGTGCTAGGGGAGGCAGTCATGCAGGGAATGCTGAGAGGTGTGATGTCACAGTCCTGCTCTCAGCAGGGAGTGATCACTGTACTGTTCGGGGGAAGTGATTGGGGTGCTAGGGGAGGCAGTCATACAGGGAATGCTGGGAGGTGTGATGTCATAGTCCTGCTCTCAGCAGGGAGTGATCGCTGTACTGTTTGGGGAAGTGAGGTGACCATACATCTCCCCCCCAAAAAAACAACACATTTTCCTAGGACTGTTCTGTTATCCCACCCGTGGGCCAAGTGTCCCACAGTGGGGGGGAGCGGGGCGTGGGGGGCAGTTGGTTCACACCGCTGCTCTGCATGCACATCATGTATTCACAGTGCAGGGCATACTTGCCTACCTGACCCCCTCCATGAGGGAGAAAATGCTCTGTTCCTGGACTTTCCTGGTAATGTATGATTGCCATCCAGTGGCGTAAGTTCGTCACAGTCGCCCGGAGGCAAGATAAATATTGGGGCCCCCCTATTTCCTATATTAAGATAAATGTAGGTATGTATGTATGTGTGTGTGTGTGTGTGTGTGTGTGTGTGTGTGTGCGTGCGCGCGTGTGTGTGTGTGTGTGTGTGTGTATGGAGAGTTCTGAAAAAATGTATATACTGTATTTATACATTTAATTGTCTTTTATTTTAAATGACACATTTCTTAGCAGTCATACACAGGATTAGAACCCATGACCTGTTACACTAACAGCAGACACTTTACTGATGGAGCTATTTCCTCCTGTAGAGGAAGCATGAGAATTCTAACTACATGAAGTTACGTGTAATTGTCAGAGAAGTATCTTCATATAGTTAAAATTCTCATATTTCTTATACAGGAGCAAACAGCTTCATCAGTAAGGTGTCTGCTTCCAATGTAATAGGTTGTGGTTTCTAATCCTGGGTATGACACTTGTAAAATGTGTATATTCAGTATAATAAAAAGGGTGTGATGTGTAAGGTGCAGGGACCAGTGAGGAAGTCGGCCACTGAAAAGACAGTGACAGCTATCAATTAACTTAATTCAGTGGTGTCACAGAATGGGAGGAGAGGTGCCCCCCTTCAGAGCAGGAGCCCGGCGGCAGATGACTCCGTTGTCTCCCAGAGTTCTGCCTCTGTTGCCATCACCTGTGGTGAAACACCTTTCTTATCAATTACCTAGCTCACCACAGGTGATGGCAATCATACATTACTAGGAAAGTCCAGGAACAGAGCATTTTCTCCCTCATGGAGAGGGTCAGGTAGGCAAGTATGGTGCAGGGAAACCTGGGGCATCTCGGAGAATGACGGGCGCACCCCCACAGTGACAGAGCTTTGCAGTACCCCCATTCCCCGAGGCCGCAACCCCTTTTGTGGCCACCACTGTTGGGTATGGAGGTGAGCACGCAGGGAATAATGGGTGGTGTGGTGTCACTATCCCTCTCAGCAAGATTACTGTACTGTTTAGGGGAGTGAGACATACTTACCGACAATCTGGCTGCCCCCTCCGCGAGGAGGCAGCCAGGTCGAAGCAGCGGGGGGGTGGCGATGATGGATGGCGATGTTTATGGGCGGGATTGGGGGCGTAACCTGCATCATTTTGGCCCTGCCCCCTGTCTATCAACGCTGATAATATTGGCATTGCAAAGCAGGGGGTGGGGTCGGGATGCCGTTAATCGCGTCATCTGACCCCCAGACCGCCAACTTTGACTGCGCCATCGGGAGTTTGTCAGGGGATCCAGGGGGGTTGCGGGCGACGGGCGCTTGGCCGAAAGACTTGCCCACTCTTCCGGGGGGCCGGGAGCGCCACCTGATTTTCGGGAGCCTCTCGCCCATTGCGGGAGAGTAGGCAAGTATGGAGTGAGATGAGCACTGGGTGCTGTGGGAAGTGGTCGCACAGGGAATGCTGGGAGGTGTGATGTCACAGTCCTGCTCTCAGCAGGGAGTGAACACTGAACTGTACCAGGAAGTGTGGTGAGCACTGGTGAAAGGATTGCCCCTATATTCTTTAACCCTCGATGTGATGGCCTCTCAGACGTCCGTGAGTGTAAACCTTTAGCCACAAGTTACATGCACAACACAAGCAGTAAAGATTCACACTGTTTATTGTTCGTTTAACAAAAGTATATAAAAGAAAGGATTTAGGGCGTGTATATCCCAAGTCAATAACTAATTGGACAGAACACAAAAAGGGGCTAACATAACATGATTGGCTAGGAACTGCCGCAGTGGAAGGATATGCATATATGGGCAAGTTTGTATTTCAAATAGGGAGGTTGTTCACACGGTATAAAAAAGATAAGAGACAAGGACAGTAGCAAGGAATGTGCTGGAACATTAAGTTCTATAACACAAGCAATTCTATGACATTGAAGCAGAGACGAGCTTTAACCCTTTCAATCCCCTCTTAGAATCATTATTGTTATACTATATGATTCTTGCAAAGCTTACGTCTTTCTGCACACCAATGGCGCAATTTTTAGCCTGAGCGGGAGTTGCAGTAATTGTTGGGCATTTTAAGAAGGGTTAATCGTTGAGTTAATGATGTTCCGTGTTTACCCTTTTCATCTAAGGCTTCAGCGGGCTTATAGCCCCATGGGGTACCTGTGTTCCAGGCAGCCGCGGACCATGAGCTGCAATCATTTCCCCAGTTATGGCCTGTAACGCAAATATAAGGTACCTCGGGGCTTAGGTTGTCTGTGGTGTCAGCGCGGATCTGGTAGTCAACAGACTTTTGGACAGCAGCTAGTTGGGGGAATTGGAAATAATCTAGTATGTAGGTTGCGCTGTATGTGGTGGAAGAGTTATACCATAGTGTCAGTTTCCCTTATTCTGAGTTATATCAACCTCAGTCATTGAGAGGGGAAAAATGGGCCAGTAGGGCTATCAAGATAGTCCCCAGGGTAAAGATAGGGGGCAGGTTCTTCATCGTTTTCTGTTCTTCTGTCTTCGCTAGGTGGGAGGTCAGGGCTGTCCGCCCCGGTTCGTACCTCACTGGAATCACTTGCTTCCCTCTCTAGGTCTGGTCTAGGAACCTTTTTTACTCGGGATGCATGGATCCAGGTAGGACTTTCCTCTGTCAGGACTGCTGTTCGGGTAACTGCTACGACCTCTGTCTCTGGACCATAGGTGAAGTCTCCTGGGCTCTTGTTCCTGGGGAGCACCTTCACCACGACTCTGTCTCCGACTTTAAAGGGGTGTGTAGGTTCCTGTGGATTCAAAGGGTTTTTACAAACAACCTCATGTTCAATTTCATTCAGTTTTGTTATCAGGGACCTGACATACTCTTCCCTTATAAGTTCTAGATCTCCTTCCTGTATTACTAGTGGTTTCTTAGCCCAGGGTGTGGGGAAGGGTCTACCCATTAGTATTTCAAATGGGGAGTAACCCAGAGTTTTTTTGTGGGGTATTCAAGATGCTGGTGTTTAGCTTTATTAGGGTTGTTCCTGAGGCAAGTGATGCATCTGCTAACATACTGGTCCACAAGTGATTTGGCATTAGTAACATAAAAATCATTGGTTAGTAGGAGGAGTGTTGTGGCTTCACCACGGTGACCAACACCACGGCACTGGGCAACGAGCAAAGGGGCACTGGACTGGGGTATACAGGGTTTCCCCTCTTTGCAGATTAATCCTGATTTAGGATTTTTTCTGCAGAATTGGGTAAGTCCAGTCGGAGAGATCAGTATTAGTCGCAGCAGCTTGAAGTTGAGTGAGCAGATGGACGTTGTCAAGGGAGGGACATGCTCTAGTGAGTGCAATGAGTTCTGCAGCTTGCGCGGACTGATAAGGTGTTGGTAGGGTTTCCAACACAGTGTCAGGGAGGGTGACAATGGCATAGCCAGCCTGGTATGTATTGTCATTGGGCCTACTACAGGAGCCGTCAACAAAAACTATGTCTGCGCCTGGTATGGGAACGGGAGACATGTCAAGTCTGGGAGAAGTTTCAGCTTCAATGGAAGCAGCACAGTCATGTAGGTCGGGTGGTTCATCCTCGGGACCTTTCAAGCCTAAAAGGGCATTGAGAATGGGTGCAGGGCCAGAAGAACTAGCAGTGTACTTAATGGTAAGGGTAGGGTTACTCAAAAGGAGTACTTCATATCCACTAAGGCGTTGTGCTGACATGTGCTGTGTGTGTAAGCCTTTAAGTATTGCCAGGACATCATGTGTGGTGTGGAGTACTGTGATGTGGCCTAAAGTGAGGGTAGTGGCCATTTCTGCAACCATTGCACAGGCTGCCAAAGCCCTGAGGCAGGCAGGCATACCTTGCACAGACACTGGCATGACTTTGGAAAAAAAATGCCACGGGGCGCAACTTCCCTCCATGAAACTGTGTGAGCACCCCCGCCATGGTTTTACAATTGTCCCTTGCATATAGATGGAAAGGTAGTACATAATTGGGGAGGCCAAGTGCCGGACTTTTCATCAACATACATTTTAAACTTTCATATGCAGTTAACATTTCTTGTGACCATTGTACAGTTTTAGGTTTGTCCTTCAGTGTGGCTTGTCTCAAAATGTTATCATAATAAGAGCAATCAGATATCCACTGTCTGCAGTAATTTACCATACCCAGGAAGGACAGTAGTTCCTTCTGGGTAGTTGGGGTGACCAGGCCCAATACAGACTGTATGCGTTGTGGACTGATTTTCCTCTCTCCCTGAGTGAGCACAAAACCTAAGTAATCAACATGCTTTTTACACCATTGCATTTTTGTTTTGGACACCTTGTGTCCACATTCACAAAGCCAGTTTAGTAATGAAACACCATCCTCTCGGCAGGCCTCCTCAGTTTGACTACAGAGCAGCAGATCATCTGCATACTGTAGCAGGACTGAACCATGGTGAGGTTGCCAGGGCCCCAATGTGGCCTGGAGACAACAGGTGCGTCAATAATCTGCACCAGGTAAGTTGTTTACCCTCAAAAGAAAAGGCAAAAAGTAATTGTGTCTGTGAATCTACAGGTATGCTGAAAAAGGCATTCTTCAAATCAATTACAGAGAAGAACGCAGCATCTGCAGGGATTGCAGAAATGAGTGAGTTTACATCTGGAACAATTGGTGCAATTGGGACAATTAACTGATTGATCGCTCTGAGATCCTGTACAAATCTTATACTGCCATCAGCTTTGGCAACAGGGTTCACAGGAGTACAGTATGGTGATACAATATGTCTGAGAATACCCTGTTGTAAGAATTGCTGTATCATGGGGCGGAGACCTTCTATCTTTTCTGGTGAGAGGGGATACTGCATAGGTCAGAACACAAAACACTGGTTGTTGCACCGCTGTCCACTAAAAAGGGAATTTTACTTCCATTTATAATAAGTGGCAGCAGAGGTGAATCTTTACTATGACGGGTGAGTTGAATAAAGGCTGGGATACCCTCCTCCGGGCCCCGTCAGTGCGCGGGGTCTTTGGAATCTTCCCTGACTGCGGGGTTGGTTCTGTCTGTCAAAGCGTCTGGAGTTCTGATAGTTATGAGTGGGTGCAGGTTTCTTTACATCAAAACACCCTGCAGCCTCTTTCTCATACAGATGTTTTTTTTCAAAATCTATCGTACTATCAGAAGTCCAGGAAGAGACATTTTGCTTAACAGAAACTATGACAGAAGGTAGAAGGTTGTTAATGAAGGTGGAAATGAGTAAGCTTTCTGAGTTAAGCAAAGGTAAGCCAGCGTCATCTGTCCAGCAGTCCTTAAACCTTTTCCAAAACTCAGTAACAGACTCCGAAGGTTTCTGTTTACAAGCTACAGCGACAGGCAAAAAAGCACAGGCAAAGGAGCACGGGTTTTAAAGACTTCCTTCATATGTGTATAGCTGCGTCCTTTGCAAGCTTTGCGCAAATAAGATATACAGCCATCGAGGGTAATAGTGGGCTTGGGACAGTGTTTTACTATTATCTAAACTCTGGGTTACTGGTGCGTTAGGGATAGAGCTAGTGGACGCATTTTCTAGCAGTGGAGCTGGAGGCGATCCCATCTGGTGTGAAAGGGTTACTGCTGCCAAGAGATCTGTGTCTCCGAGCGCAGGATACATTGGAATGCAAGGGGGAGGCGAGAGGGATTTCAAAGACTTACAGTTTCTCACTTCTTCGCTTCTGTGCTGTTGGGAACTGATATTTTTTTTTAATCCTCCATATAGAAAGGGTAATTACTGCCTTCCCGTAGGAATGGGTCCTGTCCTGCTTTCTCTGTCCATCCCGCTAAATTATCCACCCATGGGTTAACTAAGTAATACTCTGAGGTAGAGTTGCGGGCGACATACATCTTGCATGTCTCACCAGGGAGGGGCGGGGGATATGTAGTTTTTTTTTACTCTGACTAGAGCCCATTGTCAGACAGTAATATAAATCAACAGTACAACTTTAAAAGAAAATATCTAAAATTTACAACACTCTACTATACATGCATCAGCTAACCAGTTAATTAGTCATTGACAATATCACAATATTATCTGTATAGTGAGAACATGAAATCTTTTGACGTGTACGATACTTACCATTCGTACAAGATGTCAGAAAAATACAGCGTTTTAAACAGGAAGCAGGAAAAGTGTTTGAGTAAAGATATCTGGCAGACGAAAACTTACCAGCCGTTTGACCAAATATAAGAACTTATCTCACTACAAACATACAAGAATATATAGACGATCAAATCGAGGTATAATCTACGTTACGTATAGACTCCCAGGTCTATTTTAAGTATCCCAGATACTAACGTCACGTTATGTATAGACTCCCAGGTCTATTTTAAGTATCCCAGATACTAACGTCTTTGGAGAATTGCGCTTGGACCCCTGGTCCCTTCTCAGACGTATCTTTAAGTCCCAGACATTAAAGATGTTTGGTCACGTGTTCCCAGAACACTGACACGGATTCAGCTTCAGTGTATGACCGCAATCCCGTATGGCAAAGACAGACAATAAATTCTCTATCTTACCATCCAGGGACGATCACTGAATCGCGGACGGAGCCCCCACTTGAAAGGATTGCCCCTATATTCTTTAACCCTCGATGTGATGGCCTCTCAGACGTCCGTGAGTGTAAACCTTTAGCCACAAGTTACATGCACAACACAAGCAGTAAAGATTCACACTGTTTATTGTTCGTTTAACAAAAGTATATAAAAGAAAGGATTTAGGGCGTGTATATCCCAAGTCAATAACTAATTGGACAGAACACAAAAAGGGGCTAACATAACATGATTGGCTAGGAACTGCCGCAGTGGAAGGATATGCATATATGGGCAAGTTTGTATTTCAAATAGGGAGGTTGTTCACACGGTATAAAAAAGATAAGAGACAAGGACAGTAGCAAGGAATGTGCTGGAACATTAAGTTCTATAACACAAGCAATTCTATGACATTGAAGCAGAGACGAGCTTTAACCCTTTCAACTGGGTGCTGGGGGAGGCAGTCACACAGGGAATGCTGGGAACTGTGACATCACAGTCTCTCTCAGCAAGCAGTGATTACTGTACTGTTTGGGGGAGTGAGATGAGCACTGGGTGCTGGGGGAAGTGGTCGCACAGGGAATGCTGGGAGGTGTGATGTCACAGTCCTGCTCTCAGCAGGGAGTGAACACTGAACTGTACCAGGAAGTGTGGTGAGCACTGGGTGCTGGGGGAGGCAGTCACACAGGGAATGCTGGGAACTGTGACATCACAGTCTCTCTCAGCAAGCAGTGATTACTGTACTGTTTGGGGGAGTGAGATGAGCACTGGGTGCTGGGGGAAGTGGTCGCACAAGGAATGCTGGGAGGTGTGATGTCACAGTCCTGCTCTCAGCAGGGAGTGATCACTGTACTGTATCGGGAAGTGTGGTGAACACTGGGTTCTGGGGGAGGCAGTCACACAGGGAATGCTGGGAGGTGTGACATCACAATCTCTCTCAGCAAGCAGTGATTACTGTACTGTTTGGGGGAGTGAGATGAGCATTGGGTGCTGGGGGAAGTGGTCGCACAAGGAATGCTGAGAGGTGTGATGTCACAGTCCTGCTCTCAGCAGGGAGTGATCACTTGTCTGTATCGGGAAGTGTGGTGAACACTGGGTTATGGGGGAGGCAGTCACACAGGGAATGCTGGGAAGTGTGACATCACAGTCTCTCTCAGCAAGGAGTGATCACTGTAGGAAGTTTCTTTGATACAAACAAAACAGACAGAGGAGGCATAGCTATTAGGAATTACATACTCTCCAACATTTTACACATAAAAATCGGTACAAATTAGAAAAAGGGGCGTGGTCACTGGTAAAGGGGGCGTTATCACGCCCCTTTTCCTATACTTTCAGTTGAAGTTTAGAGAGACAAAAATCGGTACAGACCATAAAAAAGGTACTGTACCTATTATAAAGGTACAGTTGGAGGGTATGGAATTAGAAAAAACAAGTCACCATCGGAACACCATCGAATGATTACCATTTGATGGTGAAAAACATCGGAAGGGCACCATTGAATGCTAAAACCACCATGATGGTTCTGAACCATCGGTTATCGATGTCCATCCCTACACTGTACTGTTCGGGGGAGTAAAGCGAGCACTGGGTGCTGGAGAGGCAGTCGTGCAGGGAATGCTGTGAAGTGTGATATCACGGTCCCTCTCAGCAGGAAGTGATCACTATACTGTTTGGGGGAGTGAGATGAGCACTGGATAGCCCTTATATACATATAGAGAGAGAGATAGGAAGTATGCCACTGCAAAGTAGACTCAGGGGTCTATTCATGAAGCAGTGAAAAGTGTGGAGAAGTGAGCCAGTGGAGTCAATCAGCACTGAAGTAACATTTTTATAATTTGCATACTATACAATTGTATGCTGATTGGTTGCCATGGGTAACTTCTCCACAGGCTCACTTCTCCACTTTTTTCACTGCTTCATGAATAGACCCCTTAAACACATAAACATACTTCCCAACTTTTGGGAGGCACAAAGAAGGACTCCTGCGCAGCATAGCCGCACCTGTCCCGAAAAAGGGGGTGTGGCATCAGAAAGGGGGCATGGCCTCGCGAGAAAGCCTGTATCACAAGCCACGCCTCCATTTCCTGTCACTATGTGGGCATGGCCAGTGCTATGTAAGCTGCTGGCATGCCCCCTGTCCCTCTGGTCTCCGTGAATAGACTTTGTGCACATGCGCACAGTGTCTGTTCACCGCTGCTCTGCTAAGCAGAGCCGCGAGTGACAGAGCCTCCCAACTGCCCCCCCCCTCCCCACCGCGGGACACTGCTGCCCGCGGGTAGGACAGCGGGATAGTCCCAATAAAACAGGACTGTCCCATGAAAATCGGGACAGTTGGGAGGTATGCATAAGTGGTTATTTAAGCATAATTGCAAAGATTAACAGCAATGTTTTGCGCAGTATAATGTCCTTTATCAATTCTGAAATAGTAACAAACAAAGCAAGTGTAAATAGGCATGTCAATTAACAAATCGGGCCAAAACACAGCCGCCTTAACATTACGTGAGGAAATCATCCATCACCCAGTGACAACAGATAAGAAAATGCGCATGACATACGACATAACTAAATACAACAATGGAAAACATAAGTGTGTGGTGATTGTACAATAATGTGAGTAGTATAAACAATGTATCAGGGGATCGCAGCTGTGTAATTGCAGCATTTGTAAATGAAAGAAGGTCTCCTGGATGACTTACCTTAGCTGTAGGCATACTGTAGGCAAAAAAGAATTGTAAACCCTGCCCCAGTGTTAAAAGGGGTGCATACCTCCCAACATGACCCTCTCCAGAAGGGACAGAATGCTCTGCTCCTGGAATTTCCTATTTATTATTATTTATTTTATTTACAATTTCCTATATAGCGCAACATATTCCATTGCGCTTTACAATTAGAACAACAGTAATAGAACAAGACTTGGTAAAAACAGAAAGACATAGAGGTAGGAAGGCCCTGCTCACAAGCTTACAATCTATAGGGAAATAGGCATAGATACACAAGGATAGATGCTACCTATTGCATAATGGTCCACCAGATTGCTAGGTTCTTAATGGGTTGTATGATATGATCACCCTGCAATGTTGGCCAAGGGTCAGGAGGGTGTGAGAGTAAAGAAAGACAAGATATGTGATGTTATGTGTACTGCACAGAGAGGATGTAATTAGATAGTGAAGCATTGAAAGTTATGTGGGTGAGTCTGGAATTTGATAGGCTTGTCTGAAGAGGTGAGTTTTCAGGGAACGTTTAAAGGTTTAGAGACTAGAGGCGAGTCTTATTGTGCGTGGGAGGGCATTCCATAGAGTGGGTGAAGCCTGGATAAAGTCCTGTAATTTTGAGTGGGAGCGAGTAATGAGTGTGGATGAGAGACGCAGATCTTGTGCAGAGCGGAGAGGTTGGGTTGGGAGATATTTTGAGATAAGAGAAGAGATGTATGTTGGTGTAGTTTGGTTAATGACCTTGTATGTAAGTAAATGTATTTTATATTGAATACGGTAGAATACAGGTAACCAATGGAGGGACTGACAGTGGATCTGCAGATGATGAACGTCTAGCGAGGAAGATTAGCCTGGATTGTAGTGGTGAGGGCCTATGTTTGGGTAGACCAGTAAGAATACTATTGCAATAATCAACGCGGGAGATAATGGGGGTAATTCCAAGTTGATCGCAGCAGGAATTTAGTTAGCAATTGGGCAAAACCATGTGCACTGCAGGGGAGGCAGATTTAACATGTGCAGAGAGAGTTAGATTTGGGTGGGGTGTGTTCAATCTGCAATCTAATTTGCAGTGTAAAAATAAAGCAGCCAGTATTTACCCTGCACAGAAACAAAATAACCCACCCAAATCTAACTCTCTCTGCACATGTTATATCTACCCCCCCTGCCCCCTGCAGTGCACATGGTTTTGCCCAACTGCTAAAAAATGTCCTGCTGCGATCAACTTGGAATTACCCCCAATGAGAGCATGGATTAGAGTTTTTGCTGTGTCTTGTGTAAGATAAGGACGTATTCTGGATATGTTTGTTTAGATGCATGTAACATGATTTAGAGACAGATTGAATGTGTGGAACAAAGAACAGTTCAGTCAAGGATGACATCTAGGCAGCGAGCTTGTGGGGTAGGGTAGATAGTCGCGTTGTCAACAGTTATGAAGATATCAGGTTGGTAATAACTCTTGGCTGGCGGGAAAATAATTCTGTTTCGGAAATGTTGAGTTTGAGGTGGCGAGATGAAATCCAAGATGAAATGGCAGAGTTTTCTCCTAATTTATGATTGCCGGCACCTGTATTGAAAAGGCTAATGGATAAGAAAGGTGTTTCAGCACAGGTGACGAAATCATAAATTAAGTGGGAAGTCCATGAGCAGAGCATTCTGTCCCTCCTGGAGAGGGTCATGTTGGGAGGTATGAGTCTGTGTTACAGACTGTTAAGCCAGGTACACACCTGCATGACAACCAACCTTCGGGCCAAATTCCATTCGGACCAGCGGGGATTGTCCGTAACGACATATTGTTCTGGCTTTTATTTGCACTGCATGAGGTTGCTAGCAAGATTTTCCATCGGTTCTGCTGCAGCAATTTGCTTACCCGGTCCTGGGCCCAGAACTGCAGCGCGGCTCCTCCTTTGGTATTAACAGTCTAGGACAGGCAAGAACAGTCTCAACAGGAAGCCGGGGTCGAAGGAAGAGGGAGAGGAGACCCCTTCTTCCCCCTCTGGCCAGACGGACTTCACTCAGAGTGTCAGCAGCAGCTTTGCCTCAGGCTGCTGCACAGAATTCTAGATACTGGCGGCGCAGCACAGGCCAGAGACGGGCAGTGGTGGAGGCGTCAGTCACAAGAGGAGAGAGGTGGGCGCAGGGAACGGGATTGGTGGCTGTCTGGCCGCGCACAGGGAACTTTCTCTGCATACACTTCCCTGGCCAGCGGTGCCCCCCTCAGCCAGGTCTGCCACGGCGCCCGGGGCATGTGCCTTGCTCACCCCATCCTTGTTACACCACTGAAGGTGAGAAGGATGATGCAAGAGAAAAACTTGGGAAAGGGTGGATCCAATGGCATGGCCCATGGTTGCTAGGCAACCGGAAGAACAACCAATCAGAAGTGTATCTATGTGCAGGGCTGTCTTTTCGTATGGGCTCAATGGACTCTTGCCCAAGGTCCCCAGGAGTATAAGGGTTCTAGGCTGATAGCTGAGGGTCCCCTCTTTCCAGGGGTGCCAGAGTTTTGAAAATCGGCCCTGGGGAACCGGAGATATCCGACCTCAAAGTAGTGGTCCCCATCCAAGCCTGTTAATTGCTCTTCCCATCCAGATATCTCGGATTCTGTCTGACTTTGAGTTTTTCTGAGGGTATACTCCAAAAGCTGGAACTCTCCACTTTTTTGTGGACACTGGCAGCTTGTCTCTATTATGCCCAGAACCAGAAATATCAGTCCTCCAGCAGCTCGTCCCTGCTCCAGCTCCACACGCCTAATATGCAGTTTTAGGTTTTCATTGGTTAATTGCTCTGGCTCCTGAACTCTGAGCCCTAAGTCCTCAGTACCTTCTGAAAGGTGGGACTCTCTAGTTTTTTATCCCGTTCAAAGCTAAGAAATATATTTTCAGGAACTTGAGATATCTGCAGTCAAGTAAGCTGCCCTCCCACCGGAAAATGATAAATATTAAGTCCACTACTATCTACCCCTTCCCTACTGAACATATTAAACACCCCCTACCACTCTAAAAGTCATGTACCAGGGCTTCATCATTCAGCCCAATGCCCCCTTCTACAGTTTAGCCCCATCTGTGCAGTAAAGGAGTAATTAGCAGAAATTACTGCTCCAGGTCCTACATGCTGAGCGGAAGATAGAGCACCCCCTACCGCCTGCGGGACATCAAAGCTGCTGCTGATAGCACCCCCCACCCCTACCGCTGGAGGATGGGTAGAGGCCCCAGTGCATTGCTGTGCCCAGGGGCCTACACTGCTGTTAAGACGGCCCTGTCTATGTGAATAGTTCACTATAGGGATTGTAGCTGTAGAAAGTGTAGATAGGAAAGAACAACCTCAATATACATGATATAAGTATTACTAAAGGGAAATTGGGTGACAGGGATATAAGGACGCTACAGCTAAACATACATTAATGTATGAATTATTAAATTACTCAAGTTAAGCAAATACAGATGTATCTCTCAGCCCGTCAGGTCACCAGCAACTCGGCTGCACGGAGCGTCTTTCTCGCTCAAAATGTGCATCTTAGTCGCAGAAATAACAGGAAGCAGCAAAACTCCCTTGCTAGACTACACTGATCAGATTGATGTGCGACATCTGTAGGCTGAGCATGACTAAACCTGAATCTGTGTACAAAGTGCTGTGATGCAGTGGCTGCCGCCTCTTCTCACGCCAAGTCCTGCTGTACTTCATCTGTGACTTTGCACGCGTTTAATACTATTTCCTGTTGGGGGAAAGCCTTTCCCCTATGTCCGCCTAACCATAACCCTCCCTACTCGCAGCCAAACCCTAACCTTCCCGGTGGCGCCTAAACCTAACCTTTGCCTTCCCACAGCCTAAACATAACCCTTCCTTCCCCGCAGCCAGGGCAGGGTTAACAATAGGGCGAATGGAGCTACAGGTCCAGGCCTCCCACTGAAAATAGTCCCACAGGATCCCTTTCAGTGTAGCCAGTGTTGACATGAAAAAAAAATCCTGTCACCACCAACAGCTCAGCTCAGTCACCCCCACCCCGAACAGGCGAGGGCAAAGTCCAAACCACCGGCCTGCAGGGCGTAACTAGGGTTTACATACCTAAAGGGGCGTGGCTACTGAAAATGGGGCGTGTCGAGTCGACATGACACGCCACCTGTTTTCCCGTCACGCTGGGAACGTTCTTTTCAATTCAACATGCACCTTACCTGTATGATGGTTTCTCACAATATGGAACCTCTGAAGAAATGTATCCTCTGAGGCAGACGGCGTCTTCAGTCGGTATTCACTATTCGTGTATTAGATCACATCATCTGGAAGATGCCTGTTTGTGTAGGAATATTAACAAGGTCAGCATCATACAACAGCGGTTCAACCAGACTCACACCCTTCCCCCTGCGTCACATCCTGCCCCCTGCGTCTCTCAGCCACGCCATCCTTTCCCTCTCGTGTCATCTCTTCAGTCACACCATCACCTCCCCCTGCATCATCTCTCAGCCACACCATCATTTCCCCCTTTGATGTCACTCAGCACACTATCACCTCCCCGTGCGCCATCATTCAGCACGCCACTCTCTGTGTCTCTCTGTGTGGGTTCTCCCTTCCTGTCAATCATCTTGCGATCGCCCGTGTGATTGCTTTTTTCGCACCATCCCGTCGCTATGCAACAATGCCCAGTGCAGTTGTCCGATGCGCTGGCGCATTGCGGTGCATATGCATGTGCAGTACAGACCTGATCGCCCGCTTTGCGAAAACGCACAGCAGCGATCAGGTCTGAATTACCCCCCTGGTTCGGCACTCCGTTCATTAAAATAAGATTTTACTTACCGATAAATCTATTTCTCGTAGTCCGTAGTGGATGCTGGGGACTCCGTCAGGACCATGGGGATTAGCGGCTCCGCAGGAGACAGGGCACAAAAATAAAGCTTTAGGATCAGGTGGTGTGCACTGGCTCCTCCCCCTATGACCCTCCTCCAAGCCTCAGTTAGGATACTGTGCCCGGACGAGCGTACACAATAAGGAAGGATATTGAATCCCGGGTAAGACTCATACCAGCCACACCAATCACACCGTACAACTTGTGATCTGAACCCAGTTAACAGTATGACAAACGTAGGAGCCTCTGAACAGACGGCTCACAACAATAACAACCCGATTTTTTTGTAACAATAACTATGTACAAGTATTGCAGACAATCCGCACTTGGGATGGGCGCCCAGCATCCACTACGGACTACGAGAAATAGATTTATCGGTAAGTAAAATCTTATTTTCTCTAACGTCCTAAGTGGATGCTGGGGACTCCGTCAGGACCATGGGGATTATACCAAAGCTCCCAAACGGGCGGGAGAGTGCGGATGACCCTGCAGCACCGAATGAGAGACTCCATGTCCTCCTCAGCCAGGGTATCAAATTTGTAGAATTTAGCAAACGTGTTTGCCCCTGACCAAGTAAATGCTCAGCAAAGTTGTAAAGCCGAGACCCCTCAGGCAGTCGCCCAAGATGAGCCCACTTCCTTGTGGAATGGGCTTTTACAGATTTTGGCTGTGGCAAGCCTGCCACAGAATGTGCAAGCTGAATTGTACTACAAATCCAGCGAGCAATCGTCTGCTTAGAAGCAGGAGCACCCATCTTGTTGGGTGCATACAGGCTAAACAGCGAGTCAGATTTTCTGACTCCAGTCGTCCTGGAAACATATATTTTCAGGGCCCTGACAACGTCAAGTAACTTGGAGTCCTCCAAGTCCCTAGTAGCCGCAGGTACCACAATAGGTTGGTTCATGTGAAAAACAGAAAACACCGTAAGGAGAAATTGAGGACGAGTCCTCAATTCTGCCCTGTCAGAATGAAAAATTAAGTAAGGGCTTTTATATGATAAAGCCGCCCATTCTGACACACGCCTGGCTGAAGCCAGGGCTAATAGAATCTTCACCTTCCATGTGAAATATTTTAAGTCCACAGTGGTGAGTGGATCAAACCAATGTGACTTTAGGAAACTCAAAACAACATTGAGATCCCAAGGTGCCACTGGGGGCACAAAAGGAGGCTGTATATGCAGTACCCCTTTTACAAACGTCTGAACTTCAGGCACTGAAGCCAGTTCTTTCTGGAAGAAATTCGACAGGGTCGAAATTTGAACCTTAATGGACCCTAATTTTAGGCCTATAGACAGTCCTGTTTTCAGGAAATGTAGGAAACGACCCAGTTGGAATTCCTCTGTAGGGACCTTCTTGGCCTCACACCACGCAACATATTTTCGCCAATTGCGGTGAAAATGTTTTGCGGTTACATCCTTCCTGGCTTCGACCAGGATAGGGATGACTTCATCTGGAATGCTCTTTCAGGATCCGGCGTTCAACTGCCATGCCGTCAAACGCAGCCTCGGTAAGTCTTGGAACAGACAAGGCCCCTGCTGGAGCAGGTCCTTTCTTAAAGGTAGAGGCCACGGTTCTTCCGTGAGCATCTCTTGAAGTTCCGGGTACCAAGTCCTTCTTGACCCATCCGGAACCACGAGTATCGTTCTTACTCATCTCCTTCTTATGATTCTCAGTACTTTTGGTATGAGAAGCATAGGAGGGAACACATACCATGACTGGTACACCCACAGTGTTACCAGAGCGTCCACCGCTATTGCCTGAGGGTCCCTTGACCTGGCGCAATATCTGTCTAGTTTTTTGTTCAGGCGGGACGCCATCATGTCCACCTTTGGTTTTTCCCAACGGTTTACAATCATGTGGAAGACTTCCCGCTGAAGTCCCCACTCTCCCGGGTGGAGGTTATGCCTGCTGAGGAAGTCTGCTTCCCAGTTTTCCACTCCCGGAATTAACACTGCTGAGAGTGTTATCACATGATTTTTCGCCCAGCGAAGAATCCTTGCAGTTTCTGCCATTTCCCTCCTGCTTCTTGTGCCGCCCTGTCTTCGTGGGCGACTGCCGTGATGTTGTCCCACTGGATCAATACCGGCTGACCTTGAAGCAGAGGTCTTGCTAAGCTTAGAGCCTTGTAAATTGCCCTTAGCTCCAGTATATTTATGTGGAGAGAAGTCTCCAGACTTGATCACACTCCCTGGAAATTTTTTCCTTGTGTGACTGCTCCCCAGCCACTCAGGCTGGCATCCGTGGTCACCAGGACCCAGTCCTGAATGCCGAATCTGCGGCCCTTTCATAGATGAGCACTCTGCAGCCACCGCAGAAGAAACACCCTTGTCCTTGGAGACAGGGTTATCCGCTGATGCATCTGAAGATGCGATCCGGACCATTTTCCCAGCAGATCCCACTGAAAGGTTCTTGCGTGAAATCTACCGAATGGGATCGCTTTGTAAGAAACCACCATTTTTCACAGGACCCTTTGTGCAATGATGCACTGATACTTTTTCCTGGTTTTAGGAGGTTCCTGACTAGCTCGGATAACTCCCTGGCTTTCTTCTCCGGGAGAAAACATCCTTTTCTGGACTGTGTCCAGAATCATCCCTAGGAACATTAGACGTGTCGTCGGAAAAAGCTGCGATTTTGGAATATTTAGAATCCACTCGTGCTGTCGTAGAACTACTTGAGATAGTGCTACTCCGACCGCCAACTGTTCTCTGGACCTTGCCCTTATCAGGAAAGCGTCCATATTCTTTTAGGAAGAATCATCATTTCGGCCATTACCTTGGTAAAGACCCGGGGTGCCGTGGACAATCCAAACGGCAGCGTCTGAACTGATAGTGACAGTTCTGTACCACGAACCTGAGATACCCTTGGTGAGAAGGGCAAAATTTGGACTTGTAGGTAAGCGTCCCTGATATCCAGTGACACCATATCGTCCTGGTTCGCTATCACTGCTCTGAGTGACTCCATCTTGATTTGAACCCTTGTATGTAATTGTTCAAATCTTTTAGATCTCACCGAGCCGTCTGGCTTCAGTACCACAATATAGTGTGGAATAATACCCCTTCCCTTGTTGTAGGAGGGGTACTTTGATTATCACGTGCTGGGAATACAGCCTGTGAATTTTTTTCCAATACTGCCTCCCTGTCGGAGGGAGACGTTGGTAAAACAGACTTCAGGAATTTGTGAGGGGAAGACGTCTCGAATTTCCAATGTACACCTGGGATACTACGTGTAGGATCCAGGAGTCCACTTGCGAGTGAGCCCACTGCGTGCTGAAACTCTTGAGATGACCCCCCACCGCACCTGAGTCCGCTTGTATGGCCCCAGCGTCATGCTGCGGACTTGGCAGAAGCTGTGGAGGACTTCTGTTCCTGGGAATGGGCTGCCTGCTGCAGTCTTCTTCCCTTTCCTCTAACCCTGGGCAGATATGACTGGCCTTTTGCCCGCCTGCCTTTATGGGTACGAAAGGACTGAGACTGAAAAGACTGTGTCCTTTTCTGCTGAGATGTGACTTGGGGTAACAAAAGTGGATTTTCCAGCTGTTGCCATGGCCACCAGGTCCGATGGACCGCCCCTTTATACGGCAATACTTCCATGTGCCGTCTGGAATCTGCATCACCTGACCACTGTCGTGTCTATAAACATCGTCTGGCAGATATGGACATCACATCTACTCTTGATGCCAGAATGCAAATATCCCTCTGCGCATCTCGCATATATAGAAATGCATCCTTAAAATGCTCTATAGTCAATAAAATATTGTTCCTGTCAAGGGTATCAATATTTTCAGTCAGGAAATCCGACCAAGCCCCCCCAGCGCTGCACATCCAGGCTGAGGCGATTGCTGGTCGTAGTATAACACCAGTATTTGTGTATATACTTCTTAGGATATTTTTCAGCTTCCTATCAGCTGGCTCTTCTGGCGGGAAAGGGTATACCTCCAATAATTTTCTATCGGAGGAAACCCACGTATCATCACACACTTTAATTTATCTGATTCAGGAAAAACTACAAGTAGATTATTCCCACCCTACATAATACCCTTATTTGTGGTACTTGTAGTATCAGAAATATGTAACACCTCCTTCATTGCCCTTAACATGTAACGTGTGGCCCTAAAGGAAAATACGTTTGTTTCTTCACCGTCGACACTGAAGTCAGTGTCCGTGTCTGTGTCTGTGTCGACCAACTGAGGTAAATGGGCGTTTTTACAAGCCCCTGACGGTGTCTGAGACGCCTGGACAGGTACTAATTTGTTTGCCGGCCGTCTCATGTCGTCAACCGACCTTGCATCGTGTTGACATTATCACGTAATTCCTAAATAAGCCATCCATTCCGGTGTCGACTCCCTAGAGAGTGACATCACCAATACAGGCAATTTGCTCCGCCTCCTCACCAACATCGTCCTCCTACATGTCGACACACACGTACCGACACACAGCACACACACAGGGAATGCTCTGATAGAGGACAGGACCCCACTAGCCCTTTGGGGAGACAGAGGGAGAGTTTGCCAGCACACACCAAAAACGCTATAATTATACAGGGACAACCCCTTATACAAGTGTTTTCCCTTATAGCATTTTCACATATGTAATCATATCGCCAAATAAGTGCCCCCCCTCTCTGTTTTAACCCTGTTTCTGTAGTGCAGTGCAGGGGAGAGCCTGGGAGCCTTCCTCACAGCAGAGCTGAGCAGGAAAATGGCGCCGTGTGCTGAGGAGAATAGGCCCCGCCCCCTAAAACGGCGGGCTCTTCTCCCGGAGTTTGTGAGATCTGGCAGGGGTTAAATACATCCATATAGCCTCAAGGGCTATATGTGATGTATTTTAGCCATAAAAAAGGTATAATACATTGCTGCCCAGAGCGCCCCCCCCAGCGCCCTGCACCCTCAGTGACCGCTGGTATGAAGTGTGCTGACAACAATGGCGCACAGCTGCAGTGCTGTGCGCTACCTTATGAAGACTGAAAGTCTTCTGCCGCCTGTTTCTGGACCTCTGGACCTCTTCAACTTCGGCATCTGCAAGGGGGGTCGGCGGCACGGCTCCGGGACGAACCCCAGGGTGAGACCTGTGTTCCGACTCCCTCTGGAGCTAATGGTGTCCAGTAGCCTAAGAAGCAAATCCATCCTGCACGCAGGTGAGTTTACTTCTCTCCCCTAAGTCCCTCGTAGCAGTGAGCCTGTTGCCAGCAGGACTCACTGAAAATAAAAAACCTAAAAACTTTTTCTAAGCAGCTCTTTAGGAGAGCCACCTAGATTGCACCCTGCTCGGACGGGCACAAAAACCTAACTGAGGCTTGGAGGAGGGTCATAGGGGGAGGAGCCAGTGCACGCCACCTGATCCTAAAGCTTTATTTTTGTGCCCTGTCTCCTGCGGAGCCGCTAATCCCCATGGTCCTGACGGAGTCCCCAGCATCCACTTAGGACGTTAGAGAAAAAGGGCATAGGCATGCGCAGGGGGGGGGGGGGGGGGTGCCTGGTGCGCACAGCACCCCCTAATGTCCAGCACCGCCACATGCCTGCACATTAGGGCAGTGCAGCACAGCGATCCCCGCAGAGCCTGCTGCTCAGTCCTGTGCTATTCCTCGCTGCCAGTAGTGCATTTACCAGTATGCTCGCTGACTTCCTAGGACGCGCAGCTGGAGAACCTCAGGCAGTCTGGGCAGCGGGCTTCTCTCTTACGGAGTACTGCATCAGCTGCCGCCGCATCTCTGCTTATCTCCCTTCTCCTGCATTTCTTGCCCGGCTGCGGTGACCCCGCCGGAGCCACTACACATCCCACCGCGCCTGACTGGAGGGACCGCGGAGCCTCCTCCCAACCTCCAGGTAAACTGCTCTCCAACTCCCTCCCATGCCCTCTCTCTATACCCCCATGCCTCTCATTCTCTCCATGCCCCCTCACCCTTCATACCATCCCTCTCCATGCCTTTCACTCTCTCCATGCCCCTCTCTCCTCATGCCCCCCGTCCCAATGCCCCTCTCGCTCTTCACGGCTCTCTCTCTCCTTGTGCCCCCGCCCTCTCCATGCCTCTCTCTCTCTCCATAATATATATATATATATATATAGCTCATACTGTGTGGCATAATGTCAATTTTCGTTTATACCATGTGGCATAATGTGAATTTCGGCTCATACTGTGTGGTGTAATGTGAATTTCGGCTCATACTGTTTGGAGTAATGTGATTAAGCCATGTGATTTTACTGAGAGAATGTAAAATAGTGCTAGACACTCCCATCCGGCGGTGCACTCCCTAATATATTTAGCTGCGCACGCCTATGAAAAAGGGAGCATGCTCCCAGCAGCAAGCAGTCATGGCGGGCGGGCGGGCGGCTCGGGGGCACCATGATTGTGGAGGGTGAGGAGGACGGCCGGAGTTCTGGTGGCAGTGGTCACAGTGATGCGAGCGGGCCGTGCAGGTGCCGGTGGCTCCCCCCTCTCCTGGGTCTGCCATGATGCCCACAGCACATGCCCTGCTCGCACTCACTAGTTACGCCACTGGTGGGTGGCCTTAATATTTATTGATGGGGCCCCCCACAAATTTGTTGCCCTGGGGCCCCCACAAGCCTTAATCCGGACCTGCCCTTCATTCTGGGCGGGATGTACTAAGCAGAAAATGCGGTAAACCACCTGTTTACCGCATTTTCCTGATGTACTAACCCACGTCCGGCAGGTCAGCGCCCCGGCGGGGTTCACTAGCTTTAGCTGCCGATAGTCCATAGAAGCCTATGGGCTTCTCTCCGCGGCGCTGTGTGAGGGATCCGATCGGATCCCTCCCAGCATGCCCTGCGGCCGCCCCCGTCACCCCGCGCATGCGCAGACTGACTCCTGGGGCCGAATCCCGGAAGTCAGGCTGCCGCTGTGCATCGCGGAGGACAGCTCTTATCGGAAGAGCTGTCCTCCGCATTGCGGATCGCATATGTTAGTACATATGCGATCAGCATCGTGGCGATGGGCGGCGATGTACATTAGTACATCCCGCCCTCTGTGTTTCTTATACCGCTTTTAGACCTAATAAAGCGTGTTGCAGTCGGGAGCCTAACATGGGAGCTACCCGGCTGCGACCCGCATCAGCCCCTTTTTACACCGGTGTCACCATCCCGGCATATTGCCGGTTTGGTGACGTTGCCGGTGACGTGACGGGGGCGGCGCTTGGAGATCACATGATCTCCAAGTGCCGCCATCACATAGGGGGTCATTCCGAGTTGTTCGCTCGGTATTTTTTTCTCGCAACGGAGCGATTAGTCGCTAATGCGCATGCGCAATGTCCGCAGTGCGACTGCGCCAAGTAAATTTGCTATGCAGTTAGGTATTTTACTCACGGCATTACGAGGTTTTTTCTTCGTTCTGGTGATCGTAATGTGATTGACAGGAAGTGGGTGTTTCTGGGCGGAAACTGGACGTTTTATGGGAGTGTGCGAAAAAACGCTACCGTTTCTGGGAAAAACGCGGGAGTGGCTGGAGAAACGGAGGAGTGTCTGCGCGAACGCGTGACCTCAAACCAGGAACGACAAGCACTGAACTGATCGCAGATGCCGAGTAAGTGTGGAGCTACTCAGAAACTGCTAAGAAGTGTCTATTCGCTATTTTGCTAATCTTTCGTTCGCAATTTTGATAAGCTAAGATTCACTCCCAGTAGGCGGCGGCTTAGCGTGTGCAAAGCTGCTAAAAGCAGCTTGCGAGCGAACAACTCGAAATGACCCCCATAGAGTGTAAATGGGAAGCTGGGTCACTCGACCCTTTTACACCAGCCAGCAACACGGGTAACGCGCGCTCATGTGCAATAACCCGTGTTATATGCTGGCGGTGTAAAAGGGGGTATTGAGGTTCCCCTCCCCCTTCAGCAGAGAGATAGTGTGTGTTTTTGTGTTTGTTTGTGTTATTTTACCCCCCCCCCCCCTCACCTTCAGCTGGGAGCCGGGAGCCAGGGAGCCTGCAAGTCCGGAGCAGGGGTGGCCGAGCAGCAGGGAGCATGACATTGGTGCCGCAGTCACGCTCCCTCCCAGCAGCAGCTCAATCGCCGCTGAGCACCACGTCCACGGCGGGTGTAGCTCGGCGGCGCAGTGGGGAGGACGGACGGCAGCAGCAGTGCAATAACAGCGGCGGCGGGCGGCAGGCGAGGTAACTAAGGGGGGTCACTCACGATGGTACGATGCCCTGGCCAGCGGCGCCCACTTCTGCTGGGCCTGCACGTGCCCTGCTCGACCCCCCTTAGTGACGCCTCTGCCCCTCAGTGCCAGATACACAGTGCCCTTCAGTGCCAGATACACAGTGCCCCACAGTGCCAGATACACAGTGCCCCACAGTGCCAGATACACAGTGCCCCACAGTGCCAGATACACTCAGTGCCCCACAGTGCCAGATACACAGTGCCCCACAGTGCCAGATACACAGTGCCCCACAGTGCCAGATACACAGTGCCCCACAGTGCCAGATACACACAGTGCCCCACAGTGCCAGATACACAGTGCAAGATACACAGTGCTCCACAGTGCCAGATACACAGTGCCCCACAGTGCCAGATACACAGTGCCCCTCAGTGCCAGATACACAGTGCCCCACAGTGCCAGATACACAGTGCCCCTCAGTGCCAGATACACAGTGCTCCACAGTGCCAGATACACAGTGCCCCTCAGTGCCAGATACACAGTGCCCCACAGTGCCAGATACACAGTGCCCCTCAGTGCCAGATACACAGTGCTCCACAGTGCCCCACAGTGCCAGATACACAGTGCCCCACAGTGCCAGATACACAGTGCCCCACAGTGCCAGATACACAGTGCCCCACAGTGCCAGATACACAGTGCCCCACAGTGCCAGATACACACAGTGCCCCACAGTGCCAGATACACACAGTGCCCCACAGTGCCAGATACACAGTGCAAGATACACAGTGCCCCACAGTGCCAGATACACAGTGCCCCACAGTGCCAGATACATAGTGCCAGATACACAGTGCCCCACAGTGCCAGATACACAGTGCCAGATACACAGTGCCAGATACACAGTGCCCCATAGTGCCAGATACACATTGCCCCTCAGTCAGTGGTGTAACTACTGCCCCCGCAGCCCTCGCTGTGGCTTGGGGGCGAGGGCAGCGGGGGCGCCGCCACTGATTTAGCGCAGATTGACATGCGGACGAGCGGGGGCACGCACTGGGGGAGCATATGTGCACTGAGGTGGCATATATGGCACTGGGGGGGTGTATGTGTACCTGGCACATGGGGGGCGGCTATATTTGGCACTGGGGGCACGTGAGTACCTGGCACTGTGGGGGCATATGTGGCACTGGGGGGGTATATGTGTACCTGGCACATGGGGGGGGGCTATATTTGGCACTCGGGCATGTGAGTACCTGGCACTGTGGGGGAATATCTGGCACTGGGGGCATATGTGGCACTGGGGGGGTATATGTGTACCTGGCACATGGGGTTGGCTATATTTGGCACTGGGGGCATGTGAGTACCTGGCACCGTGGGGGAATATCTGGCACTGGGGACATATGTGGCACTGGGAGCACAGCCCTAGCAACAAGCACTACCCCCTAGCAACGAGCATGACACCCAGTGCATGAAACCCCTGGCAACGAGCATGACACCCAGTGCATGAAACACCTGGCAATGAGCATGAAACCCAGTGCATGAAACCCCTGTCAACGAGCATGCCACCCTGAGCATGAAAACCCCTGGCACCGTGCATGGAACAAAGAGCATGAAACCCCTGGCAACGAGCAGGTAATTTAAAAGTAATTAGAAGCCTTACTGTAGGACTTAATGTGTAATGGGCATTACGGTGTGTGGCATAATGTATCACGGACATTGCGGTGTGTGTCATAATGTGTCACAGGCATTACGGTGTGTGGCATACTATATCACGGGCATTGTGGTATGTGGTATAATGTCTCAGGGGCATTGCAGTTTGGCATAATGTATAACGGGCATTGCAGTGTGTGGCATAGGGTATAACGGGCATTGCGGTATGTGTCACAGGCATTATGGTGTATGGTATACTATATCACGGGCATTGTGATATGTGGTATAATGTCTCAGGGTCATTGCAGTGTGTGGCATAATGTATCACGGACATTGCGGTGTGTGTCATAATGTGTCAGGCATTACGGTGTGTTGTATACTATATCACGGGCATTGTGGTATGTGGTATAATGTCTCAGGGTCATTGCAGTGTGGCATAATGTATAACTGGCATTGCGGTGTGTGGCATAGGGTATAACGGGCATTGCGGTATGTGTCAGGCATTATGGTGTGTTGTATACTATATCACGGGCATTGTGGTATGTGGTATAATGTCTCAGGGTCATTGCAGTGTGTGTCATAATGTGTCACAGACATTGTATGTGCTATAATGTATCAGGGGCATTGCAGTGTGTAGCATAATGTATAATGGGCATTGCAATTCCTGTCATAATGTATCACAGGCATTACGGTGTGTGGCATAATGTGTCGGGGGCATTACGGTGTGTGGCATAATGTGCCGGGGGCATTATGGTGTGTGCATATTGTGTCATATGCATTATTGTGTGTGGCATAATGTCTAAGGGCCATTGCAGTATGTGGCATAATGTATACTGGGCATTACTATAAGGAGGAAAAATGACAAATAATGTAAGGGGCATGAATCAGGATTATTTTTCTTTCCTGTGGTGGCCAACGTCTGGGCGTGCAGGTTGCAAAACTGGGGTATAAGGTAGTCTTTTCCTGCAATACCACGCCCCTTTATGCGAAGCCACGTCCATTCCAATGAAGCCACACCCATTTTTTGCAACGCGCGCATGTTTGTCCCTTTAATAGTGCCAATTATGGAGGATGGGGGGGGGGGGGGGGGGGGCGCCAAATAATTTTTTGGCTTGGGGGAGAAAAATTTCTAGTTACGCCACTGCCCTCAGTGCCAGATACACAGTGCCCCTCAGTGCCAAATTCACAGTGCCAGATACAGTGCCCCACAGTGCCAGATACACAGTGCCCCTCAGTGCCAGATACACAGTGCCCCTCAGTGCCAAATACACAGTGCCAGATACATAGATGCAGAGTGCCCTGCTCGACCACCCTTAGTTACGCCTGTCTGAAACTCCCTGCCCCTGCCTGAATCTGCCCCTGGACCCATCCGAGGCTCCGCCCCATTCCACCCAGAGGTCTGCCCCCCTGCATTTGATGTTATTGTCAGTAAGGGGTGTCTGGGACGATAAGGGCTGTCTGTTTATGTATGTGTGTATGTATGTATTTATGTATGTATGTATGTATGTGTGTCAGTAAATGTGTCTGGGTCAATAAGGGTGTCAGTAAGTGGTATCTCTCTGTAAGGGCTGTTTGTGTCAGTTAATGTTTTTATGTTAGTAAGTGTGTTTGTGTCACTAAGTTTGACTGTGTTAGTAAGTGTGTCATTATCAGTGTATTTGTGTCAGTAAGTGGAATCTGTGTAAGTCAGGGGTGTCTGTGTCAGTAAGTGGTATCTGTCAGTAAGAGGTGCTTGTGCCTGTGTGTTTTTATCAGTAAGTTGTATCTGTCAGTAAGGTGTGTCCGTCATTAAGTGGTGTCTGTGTCAATAAATGTGTGTATCTGTAAGTGTTTGTCAGTAAGGTGTGTCAGTAAGTCTGTGGGCTGGATGTACTTAGGGAAAAATGCGGTAATTTCCCCCCCCCCCTCCCTTTCATATGTACTAAGACCCGGCTGTTGGTTTTTCGCCGCCCAGGGTATCGCCATCTCTGGATGGAGATACCCTATAGAAGCCTATAGGCTTATCGCCAGCCGCCGCAACCCGCCGCTTCTGCCGCCCCCCCCTGCAGATGCCCCCCCCCCCCTCCCCTCCAGCATACCTTCCTCCAGGCAGCCTGGACCCGGAAGGTAATCTACTCCTCCCCCTAGCAACGCAGCCGGAGGTAGTTCCAGCTGCAGGGGGGAGGAGGAGGCGCCGGGGACAGCCTGCTGCTGCTTCCCGGCGTGCGGGCAGTGTGGAGGCCCCTGGGAGGTAACGGAGGTATCGCAGGGGATCTCCGTCACCGTATTGCGATGTTGATCGCATATGTTAGTACATATGCAATCAATATTGCTGCAATGGGCGGCGATGTATTTTAATAGATCCCGCCCTGTGTCTGTGTGTTTGTGTCAGTGGTGTGTGAGTCAACATGTGGAGTGTGTGTGTCTGTATCACTGTGTCTGTGTCAGTAACGTGTCTGTGTCAGTAATTGGTGTCTGTGTCAGTAAGTGGAGTCTGCCAGTAAGTGGTGCCTGTGTCGGTAAGTGGTTTCTGTGTCGATAAGTGTGTCTGGCTTGGTAAGTGTGTCCCAGGAGCCCTCAGTTCCCTGTCTGCTCTGTATTGCCCCAATCTTTTCTAATTTCTCCACGTATGCCCTGCTCTTTACATGTTGATATAGCCCCCTGTTTTATATGACTGCAACTGTGATGCCTCCTGTATCATATGGTGGTCACTGATGCTCTGAATTATATGGTGGGCACAAACTTTTTCTTGTTATACTTAACTATTAAGTAGTTGAAGGTAGGCCGTAGCTATGACCGCCATGGAGATAGTCACACTCATGGCACAGGCCACACCCCCTATTTAGAGTGACCACACCCACACCACATCACATCACTAGTCACACCACCGCAGCGCTTGTCACACCTCCTTCCGAGGGAGGCACACAATAGGCACTTCGTAAATTTCAGCTCCAGGACCATGTGGGCACCTAAACCCCCCTTACTGCAGTTTAAAGCTAACCCCATTTAGGTTAGGCTGTGGGAAGGGAGGGTTAGGGTTAGGCACTAAGGGGGAGGATTAGGTTTATGCTGCGGGGAGATTTCTCAAGCCTTGGAGAATGATAAATGGCACCCACAAGAGTGACCCCAATTAACTTTGCGGTTAACCGCAGATCGCAAAGTTCCCATCATTGGTTACAATGGAGCTGCGCTAAGGCACATTGTAACCAGTGCGCTCCTCCTGAATGACGGGGCAGGAGCGCACAGCCAATCAGGAGAGCGCCATGATGTGGCGCTCCCTGATTGGCTGGCAAGACCTTCACTGACAGAAGTCACGGGGGTCCCGTCATTTGAGGAAAGGGGTTCCATGTGTAAACATGAAACCTCTTTAGTAGCGAGGATCGGATTTTCGTTTTTTTGTTTTAAATAAGTACGTGGATTACGACAACAAAGAAGAGGACCGATCTACTCTGGATTGTTTGTAAGTATAATTTTATTTTTACAGGTAATCCGTGGATTCTACTGGACAAGTGGACGTGAATCACAGCGTTGGATGTAGGTAAGTATGTGAGTGTGTAAGTGTGTATAATTAAAATTGTACTGTCATGGTGTCTGTGTACTGTTTTTTGGGGGGTATTTTTTTTGTAGTAGAACTACAGGTACCAGCGGGCCCCTTATTTCCCCGCATGCTGGTACTTGTGGTTCTCCAAGTACCAGCTTGCAGGGGAGGCTTGCTGGGACTTGTAGTTCTCCTACAAAAAAAACAATATTTTATTTTTTACACAATGGCTATCAGCCTCCCATCCATCGCCCACGGATGGGGGGGACAGCCTCGGGCTTCACCCCTGGCCCCAGGGTGACTGGAGGGGGGAGACCCCTTGATTTAAGGGGTCCCCACTCCTCCAGGGTACCCTGGCCAGGGGTGACTAGTTGGGGGGGTAATGCCACGGCCGCAGGGACCTATATAAAAGTGTCCCCCGGCTGTGGCATTATCTCTCTGGCTAGTGGAGCCCGGTGCTGGTTTAAAAAATACGGGGGACCCCTACGTCTTTTGTCCGCTGTATTTTTTGAACCCGGACCGGACGCAGAGCCCGTTGCTGGTCGTTTAAATATGGGGGGACCCCAGTCATTTTCCCCCCTGTATTTTTACAACCAGGACCGGCTCAAAGAACCCGAGGCTCGTTACGCATAGGAGGGGGGACCCCACGCATTTTTTTTTAACCCTTTAAACAATTCTCACAATGCATACAATGAAGCCCTGCACGGATCTCACTGATCCGGCCGGGATTCATTGTGTTATGTCTGGCAGTGTTTTATTAATCACTCCTGTAAAACACTGCCCGACAATACGAATCATATTGACATTGGAAAATACGAAAGAAGACAACTCGGCAGCTTAGTAAATTACATGCAATTAATTCAAAAAGTTGCAAAAAAAACACAACCGATACAATTCGAGATGAAACTCCCACCAAATGGACACAAATACGATTCCCCCTGTGTGTTAGGCTATGGGTAGGGAGGGCTAGGGTTGGGGGGAAGAGGGGGAAAATAAGATTTTAAACCTACCGGTAAATCTTTTTCTCCTAGTCCGTGGAGGATGCTGGGGACTCCGTAAGGACCATGGGGTATAGACGGGCTCCGCAGGAGATATGGGCACCTAAAATAACTTTCTAGTATGGTGTGCACTGGCTCCTCCCTCTATGCTCCTCCTCCAGACCTCAGTTAGAGAACTGTGCCCAGAGGAGATGGACAACACGAGGAAAGGATTTTGTTAATCTAAGGACAAGATTCATACCAGCCCACACCAATCATACCATATAACCTGGAATACACATAACCAGTTAACAGTATGAACAAACAACAGTACCGGTCCAAGACCGAGTCTAACTATAACATAACCCTTATGTAAGCAATAACTATATAGAAGTCTTGCAGATTTTCCGCACTGGGACGGGCGCCCAGCATCCTCTCCGGACTGGGAGAAAAAGATTTACCGGTAGGTTTAAAATCTTATTTTCTCTTACGTCCTAGAGGATGCTGGGGACTCCGTAAGGACCATGGTGTTTATACCAAAGCTCCCAATCGGGCGGGAGAGTGCGGATGACTCTGCAGCACCGACTGAGCAAATGCTAGGTCCTCATCAGCTAGGGTATCAAACTTGTAGAATTTAGCAAAAGTGTTTGACCCCGACCAAGTTGCTGCTCGGCAAAGCTGTAATGCCGAGACGCCCCGGGCAGCCGCCCAAGAAGAGCCCACCTTCCTAGTGGAATGGGCCTTTACTGAATGCGGTAACGGCAATCCAGCCGTAACATAAGCCTGCTGAATCGTGATACAGATCAAGCGAGCAATAGTCTGCTTCGAAGCAGGCGCGCCAATCTTGTTGGCAGCATACAGGACAAACAATGCATCTGTTTTCCTAATTCTAGCCGTCGTGGCTACATAAATTTTTAAGGCCCTGACTACATCCAGGGACATGGAATCCTCCAAGTCACTCGTAGCCACAGGCACCACAATAGGTTGGTTCATAGGAAATGAAGACACCACCTTGGGTAAAAATTGAGGACGAGTCCTCAATTCCGCTCTATCTACGTGAAAAATCAAGTAAGGGCTCTTGTAAGACAAGGCCGCCAATTCTGACACACGTCTCGCAGATGCCAAGGCTAACAACATGACCACCTTCCAGGTGAGAAATTTCAACTCCACCAAGGGGTTCAAACCAGTGTGATTTACGGAACTGCAGCGAACCACGTTCAGGTCCCATGGTGCCACCGGGGGCACAAAAGGAGGCTGGATGTGTAGTACTCCTTTTACAAACATCTGGACTTCTGGGAGAGAAGCCAATTCCTTCTGAAAGAATATTGACAAGGCCGAAATCTGTACTTTAACAGAGCCTAACTTTAGGCCCATATCCACTCCTGTCTGTAGGAAGTGGAGAAAACGACCCAGATGGAAATCTTCCGTAGGAGCATTCTTGGTTTCACACCAAGAGACATATTTCCGTCAGATACGGTGATAATGTTTTACCGTCACCTCCTTCCTAGCCTTTATTAGAGTAGGTATGACCTCCTCCGGAATACCCTTCTCCGCTAGGATCCGGCGTTCAACCGCCATGCCGTCAAACGTAACCGCGGTAAGTCTTGGAACATGCAGGGCCCCTGCTGTAACAGGTCTTCCCTTAGAGGAAGAGGCCAGGGATCTTCCGTGAGCATCTCCTGAAGATCTGAGTACCAGGCCCTTCGAGGCCAGTCTGGAACAATGAGTATTGATTGTACTCTTTTTCGATTTATGATCCTCAACACTTTTGTGATGAGAGGAAGAGGAGGAAACACGTAGACCGACTGGAAAACCCATGGTGTTACCAGAGCGTCTACTGCTATTGCCTAAGGGTCCCGTGACCTGGCACAATACCTCCGAAGCTTCTTGTTGAGGCGTGACGCCATCATGTCTATTTGAGGAACTCCCCAGAGATCCGTTATCTCTGCAAAGACTTCTTGATGAAGTCCCCACTCTCCTGGATGGAGATCGTGTCTGCTGAGGAAGTCTGCTTCCCAGTTGTCCACTCCCGGAATGAAGACAGCTGACAGAGCGCTTACGTGATTTTCCGCCCAGGGAAGAATCCTGGTGGCTTCCTCCATCGCGACTCTGCTTCTTGTCCCGCCTTGGCGGTTCACATGAGCTACTGCTGTGACATTGTCTGATTGAATCAGAACCGGTAGGTTGCGAAGAAGAATTTCCGCTTGTCGAAGGCCGTTGTATATGGCCCTTAGCTCCAACACGTTGATGTGTAGACAGGACTCATGGTCTGACCCTAGTCCCTGAAAATTTCTTCCTTGGGTGACTGCTCCCCATCCTCGGAGGCTCGCGTCCGTGGTTACCAGGATCCAGTCCTGAATGCCAAACCTGCGACCCTCTAGAAGGTGAGCACTTTGCAGCCACCATAGAAGAGACACCCTGGCCCTGGGGGACAGTGTTATTTTTTGATGTCATTGTAGATGGGACCCGGACCATTTGTCCAGAAGATCCCATTGAAACGTCCTTGCATGGAACCGGTCGAAGGGAATGGCCTCGTAAGTTGCCACCATTTTCCCCAGAACCCGAGTGTATTGATGAGCTGACACTCTTTTCGGCTTCAGTAGTTCTCGGACCATGTTCTGGAGGTCCTGGACTTTTTCCAACGGGAGGAAAACTTTCTTTTGTTCCGTGTCCAGTATCATGCCAAGGAAGGCTAGTCGAGTTGTCGGAACCAACTTTGACTTTGGTAGATTGAGAATCCACCCATGTTGCTGAAGCACTCTCTGAGAGAGTGCCACGTTCTCCAGTAATTGCTCTTTTGATCTCGCTTTTATCAGGAGATCGTCCAAGTATGGGATAATTGTAACTCCTCGCTTGCGCAGGACCACCATCATTTCCACCATTATCTTGGTGAAAATCCTCGGGGCCGTGGACAGCCCAAACGGCAACATCTGAAACTGGTAATGACAATCCTGTACCGCGAATCTCAGGTACTCCTGATGAGAGGGATATATGGGGACATGAAGGTAAGCATCCTTTATGTCCAGTGACACCATAAAATTCCCCCCCTTCCAGGCAGGCTATCACCGCTCGGAGCGATTCCATCTTGAATTTGAATCTTTTCAGGTACAGGTTCAGGGATTTTAGGTTTATAATGGGCCTGACCGAACCATCCGGCTACGGGACCACAAACAGGGTTGAATAATACCCTTTTCCCTGTTGGCTCAGGGGAACCCTGATAATCACTCGCTGTTGACACAGCGTTTGAATTGCAGCTAGCACTACTTCCCGCTCTGAAGTAGAAGCTGGTAAGGCCGACTTGAAAAATCGGCGTGGGGGCACCTCTTCGAATTCCAGCTTGTAGCCCAGGGAGACTATTTCTATCACCCAAGGGTCCACGTCTGACTGAACCCAGACTTGGCTGAATAGTCGAAGACGTGCCCCCACCTGAGCGGACTCCCGCAGGGGAGCCCCAGCGTCATGCGGTGGACTTAGCGGAAGCCGGGGAGGACTTCTGCTCTTGGGAACCAGCAGCAGCAGGTGTCCTCTTGCCTCTACCCTTACCTCTGGCGAGGAAAGAGGAGCCCCGACCTCTTTTGGAGCTATGCGACCGAAAGGACTGCATCTGATATTGTGGGGGTTTCTTTTGCTGTTGGGGAACAAAAGGTAAAAAGGTCGTTTTACCCGCGGTAGCTGTAGAGATCAGGTACGCGAGGCCGTCCCCAAACAATACATCACCTTTGTAAGGTAAAACCTCAATATGCCTTTTTGAGTCTGCATCCCCCGTCCATTGGCGGATCCACAAGGCTCTTTTTGCCGAAATAGCCATAGCATTGGCTCTTGAACCCAGTAAACCAATGTCTCTTTGAGCGTCCCTCATATATAAGACTGCGTCCTTAATATGAGCTAATGTTAACAAAATTGTATTCCTATCTAGGGTATCAAGGTCAGCTGACAGTGTATCTGTCCAAGCTGCTACTGCATTACATACCCATGCCGACGCAATTGCCGGTCTAAGCAAAGCACCAGTATGAGTGTAGATAGACTTTAGTGTAGTCTCTTGCCTGCGGTCCGCAGGGTCCTTGAGGGCCGCTGTGTCCTTGAGGGCCGCTGTGTCAGGGGACAGTAGCGTAACCTTCTTGGAAAGGAGTGTTAAGGCTTTGTCCACTGTGGGAGAGGATTCCCAACGTACCCTGTCCTGTGTAGGGAAAGGGTACGCCATAAGAACCCTTTTGGGAATCTGCAGTTTCTTATCTGGAGTTTCCCAAGCTTTTTCACATAACTCATTAATTTCATGGGAAGGAGGAAAGTTTATAACCTGTTTCTTTCCCTTAAACATGTGTATCCTCGTGTCGGGCACCGAGGGCTCATCAGTGATATGTAACACATCTTTTATTGCAATAATCATGCACTGAATACTTTTTGTCACCCTGGGGTGCAACCTTGCTTCATCATAGTCGACACTGGAATCAGAGTCCGTGTCGGTATCTGTGTCCCTTATTTGTGAGAAGGGACGTTTCTGAGACCCCGACGGGTCCTGTGAGTCGGTACAATCTGTAGATTGATTACCTGCCGACGCTCTGGACTCTGCTTTGTCCAGTCTTTCATGCAGTGAAGCTACACTAGCATTTAACATATGCCACATATTCATCCAATCCTGAGTCAGCACCGCCGACTGAGATACACCACTCATCTGTTCCACCTCCTCTTTGGAAAAGCCTTCCGTTTCAGACATGCCGACACACGTACCGACACCCCACACACACACTGGGATATAACTATAAGGGGACAATTCCCCAAATAAGGCCCTTTGGAGAGACAGAGAGAGAGTATGCCAGCACACACCAGCGCCAACTGACCCAGGGAAAAAAACCCAGATAGCGCTTTTACATATAAATGTATACAGAATTCCCCACTCACTGCGCTTTAATATGTGCCCCCCTCTCTTATTTTCAGCCCTCTGATGTTCAGCAGGGGAGAGTCCGGGGAGCCAGCGTTCTCTGCAGCCTCTGTGGAGAAAATGGCGCAGGTTAGTGCTGAGGGATCAAGCTCCGCCCCCTCGCGTGGCGGGCTTCGGTCCTGCTCGAGATTTTGAAAAAAATGGCGGGGATTCGTAGTTTACTGTCCCGCAGCCTAACTACATGCTTCTTGCCTAAAAACGAGGTTTATTGCTGCCCAGGGCGCCCCCCCGCGCCCTGCACCTATCAGTGCCATGTGTGTGTGTAAATGTGGGAGCTTACCTCATGAAGATCTGAAGTCTTCTGCCGCCTGACGTCTTCTTATGATCTGTCATACTCACCCGGCTTCTTTTTTCCGGCATCTGTGAGGAGGATGGCGGCGCGGCTCCGGGACGAACCCCAGGGTGAGACCTGCGTTCCGACTCCCTCTGGAGCTAATGGTGTCCAGTAGCCTAAGAAGCACTTAACTCTTAAGAAGTGGGTCTGCTTCTCTCCCCTCAGTCCCACGATGCAGGGAGTCTGTTGCCAGCAGAGATCCCTGAAAATAAAAAAACCTAACAAAATTATTTTTACAGAAAACTCAGGAGAGCTCCTGTAATGCACCCTATCTCCTCTGGGCACAAGATCTAACTGAGGTCTGGAGGAGGGGCATAGAGGGAGGAGCCAGTGCACACCATACTAGAATGTTCTTTTAGGTGCCCATATCTCCTGCGGAGCCCGTCTATACCCCATGGTCCTTACGGAGTCCCCAGCATCCTCTAGGACGTAAGAGAAGGTTAGATTACTTACGTGTCAGAATTCTGTGCGGCAGGATGCCGCTGCCGGTCTTCTGACCACCGGCTTCCCAAGCGCTGGGATCCCGGTACCATCCCCTGTATAGCCCTGGCTTACTGACACATTGTGTGTAACTATAGTAGACTACCCTGTATAGCACTGGCTTACTGACACATTGTGTGTAACTATAGCAGACTACTCTGTATAGCACTGGCTTACTGACACGTGTGTAACTATAGCAGCCTACCCTGTATAGCACTGGCTTACTGACACGTGTGTACAGGGCGGTCTTAACAGCAGTGTAGGCCTCCGAGCACAGCAATTCATTGGGCCCCCTACCCATCCTCCAGCTGTAGGGGTGGAGGTCATGCTATCAGCGGCTGCTTTGATGTCCCACGGGCGGCAGGCGGTGTTCTATCTTCCGCTCAGCATGTAGGACCTGGAGCAGTAATTTCTGCTAATTACTCCTTTACTGCACAGATGGGGCTAAACAGTAGAGGGGGCATTGGGTTGAATGAAGAAGCCCTGGTACATGACTTCTAGGGTGGTAGAGGGTGTTTAATACGTAGGGGAGGGGTGGATAGTGGTGTGGGCTTAATATTTATCATTTTTCAGTGGGAGGGCAGCTTGCTTGACTGCAGATATCTCAGGTTCCTGAAAATATATTTCTTATCTTTGAATGGGATAAAAAAAACTAGAGTCCCACCTTTCAGGAGGTACTGGGGACTTGGGGATCAGAGTTCAGGAGCCAGAGCAATTCACCAACAGAAATCTAAAACTGCATATTAGGCGTGTGGAGCTGGAGCAGAGACCAGCTGCTGGAAGGCTGATATCTCTGGTTCTGGGCATAGTAGAGAAAAGCTGCCAGTGTCCACCAAAAGGGGAGAGTCGCAGCTTTTGGATTATACCCTCAGAAAAACTCTAAGTCAGACAGAACCCGAGATATCTGGCTGGGAAGAGCAATTAACAGGCTTAGATGGGACCACTGCTTTCAAGTCGGATATCTCCGGTTCCCCAGGTCCGATTTTAAAAAATCTGGTACCCCTGGAAAGAGGGGACCCTCAGCTATCAGCCTAGGGCCCTTATACTCATGGGACCCTTGGGCAAGAGCCCATTGAGCCTATACGAAAAGACGGCCCAGCGTGTGTAACTATAGCAGCCTACCCTGTATAGCACTGGCTTACTGACACGTGTGTAACTATAGCAGCCTACCCAATATAGCACTGGCTTACTGACACGTGTGTAACTATAGCAGCCTACCCTGTATAGCACTGGCTTACTGACACGTGTGTAACTATAGCAGCCTACCCTGTATAGCACTGGCTTACTGACACGTGTGTAACTATATCAATGGGACCAGATGGGATACACCCAAGGATACTCAAAGAGTTAAAAGATGTGCTGGTTACACCTTTAACAGAATTATTTAACCAGTCACTAAATACAGGTGCTATTCCAGAGGACTGGAAAAGAGCAAATGTAGTTCCACTGCACAAAAGTGGAAGCAAGGAAGAAGCAAGTAACTACAGACCAGTAAGCCTTACATCAGTAGTAGGGAAAGTAATAGAAAAACTATTAAAAGAAAGAGTAGTGGAATATCTTAAATCAAATAACTTACAGGATCCAAAACAGCATGGATTTACTGGTGGGAGATCATGCCAAACAAATCTTATTGACTTTTTTGACTCTGTGACGAAAATAATAGATCAAGGGGGAGCTGTAGATGTAGCATATCTAGACTTTAGTAAGGCATTTGACACTGTCCCACATCGCAGACTGCTAAATAAACTTGAAAGCCTGGGGGTGGATTATAAATCAGTTAAATGGATAAGAACCTGGTTGCAGGATAGGAAACAGACAGTTGTAGTTAATGGAGTGCAATCTATGGAGGGAAATGTTACCAGTGGAGTACCCCAGGGATCTGTACTTGGTCCAGTTCTCTTTAATATCTTTGTTGGTGACATTGCAGATGGTATTGAAGGGAAGATATGCCTTTTTGCAGATGATACAAAGATATGCAACAGGGTAGACACACCGGGAGGGGTAAAATAAATTATTAATGACCTAGGTAGGCTTGAGAAATGGTCAAGAACGTGGCAACTACAGTTTAATGCTAAAAAATGCAAAATCATGCACTTGGGTCTCAAAAACCCAAAGGCTAAATATAGTATCAAGGGTACTATAATGGAAACTACTGAGGAGGAAAATAAGAATTTACTCACCGGTAATTCTATTTCTCGTAGTCCGTAGTGGATGCTGGGAACTCCGTAAGGACCATGGGGAATAGCGGGCTCCGAAGGAGGCTGGGCACTCTAGAAAGATCTTAGACTACCTGGTGTGCACTGGCTCCTCCCACTATGACCCCCCTCCAAGCCTCAGTTAGGTACTGTGCCCGGACGAGCGTACACATTAAGGAAGGATTTTGAATCCCGGGTAAGACTCATACCAGCCACACCAATCACACCGTACAACTCGTGATATGAAACACAGTTAACAGTATGAAACAATAGAGCCTCTCAACAGATGGCTCAACAATAACCCGATTTAGTTAACAATAACTATGTACAAGTAATGCAGATAAACCGCACTTGGGATGGGCGCCCAGCATCCACTACGGACTACGAGAAATAGAATTACCGGTGAGTAAATTCTTATTTTCTCTAACGTCCTAGTGGATGCTGGGAACTCCGTAAGGACCATGGGGATTATACCAAAGCTCCCAAACGGGCGGGAGAGTGCGGATGACTCTGCAGCACCGAATGAGAGAACTCCAGGTCCTCCTCAGCCAGGGTATCAAATTTGTAGAATTTTGCAAACGTGTTTGCCCCTGACCAAGTAGCTGCTCGGCAAAGTTGTAAAGCCGAGACCCCTCGGGCAGCCGCCCAAGATGAGCCCACCTTCCTTGTGGAATGGGCATTGACAGATTTTGGCTGTGGCAGGCCTGCCACAGTATGTGCAAGCTGAATTGTACTACAAATCCAACGAGCAATAGTCTGCTTAGAAGCAGGAGCACCCAGCTTGTTAGGTGCATATAGGATAAACAGCGAGTCAGATTTTCTGACTCTAGCCGTTCTGGAAACATATATTTTCAGTGCCCTGACAACGTCTAGCAACTTGGAGTCCTCCAAGTCCCTAGTAGCCGCAGGCACCACAATAGGCTGGTTCAGGTGAAACGCTGACACCACCTTTGGGAGAAACTGGGGATGAGTCCTCAATTCTGCCCTATCCATATGGAAAATCAAATAAGGGCTTTTACAAGACAAAGCCGCCAATTCTGATACTCGCCTGGCAGAAGCCAAGGCCAATAACATAACCACCTTCCACGTGAGATATTTCAGATCCACGGTTTTTAGTGGTTCAAACCAATGTGATTTTAAGAAACTCAACACCACGGTGAGATCCCAAGGTGCCACAGGAGGCACAAACGGGGGCTGACTATGCAGCACTCCTTTTATAAATGTCTGAACTTCAGGTACTGAAGCTAGTTCTTTTTGAAAGAAAATCGACAGAGCCGAGATCTGTACCTTAATGGAACCCAATTTAAGGCCCATAGTCACTCCTGCTTGCAGGAAATGCAGAAATCGACCTAGTTGAAATTCCTCTGTTGGGGCCCTTTCGGCCTCACACCATGCAACATATTTTCGCCATATGCGGTGATAATGAGTTGCTGTAACCTCTTTCCTGGCTTTAGTAAGCGTAGGAATGACTTCCTCAGGAATGCCCTTTTCCTTCAGGATCCGGCGTTCAACCGCCATGCCGTCAAACGCAGCCGCGGTAAGTCTTGGAACAGACAGGGCCCCTGCTGCCGCAGGTCCTGTCTGAGTGGCAGAGGCCATGGGTCCTCTGATATAAATTCTTGAAGTTCTGGGTACCAAGCTCTTCTTGGCCATCCACGAGTATCGTTCTTACTCCTCGCCTTCTTATTATTCTCAGTACCTTTGGTATGAGAGGCAGAGGGGAGAACACATAAACCGACTGGTACACCCACGGTGTTACCAGAGCGTCCATAGCTATCGCCTGAGGGTCCCTTGACCTGGTGCAATATCTTTTATAGCTTTTTGTTGAGGCGGGACGCCATCATGTCCACCTGTGGCCTTTCCCAATGGTGTACAATCCTATTGGAAGACTTCTGGAGGAAGTCCCCATTCTCCCGGGTGGAGGTCGTGTCTGTTGAGAAGATCTGCTTCCCAGTTGTCCACTCCGGGAATGAACACTGCTGACAGTGCTAACACATGATTTTCCGCCTATCGGAGAATCCTTGTGGCTTCTGCCATCGCCATCCTGCTTCTTGTGCCGCCCTGTTGGTTTACATGGGCGACTGCCGTGATGTTGTCTGATTTGATCAGTACCGGCTGGTTTTGAAGCAGAGGCCTTGCTGGCCTCAGGGCATTGTAAATGGCCCTCAGATCCAGAATATTTATGTGTAGGGAAATAACCTGACTTGACCAAAGTCCCTGGAAGTTTCTTCCCTGTGTGACTGCCCCCCAGCCTCAAAGGCTGGAATCCATGGTCACTAGGACCTAGTCCTGTATGCCGAACCTGCGGCCCTCTTGAAGATGGTCACTCTGCAGCCACCACAGTAGAGATACCCTGGTCCTTGGAGACAGGGTTATCAGCCTATGCATCGGAAGATGCGATCCGGACCACTTGTCCAACAGGTCCCTCTGAAAAGTTCTTGTATGGAACCTGCCTAATGGGATTGCTTCGTAGGAAGCTACCATTTTTCCCAGGACTCGCGTGCAATGATGCACCGCTACCTATTTTGGTTTCAGGAGGTCTCTGACTAGAGATGACAACTCCTTGGCTTTCTCCTCCGGGAGAAACACTATTTCTGGTTTATGTCCAGAACCATCCCCAGGAACAGTAGACGTGTCATAGGAACCAGCTGTGACTTTGGACTGTTTAGAATCCAACTATGCTGTTGTAGCACTTTCCAAAATAGTGCTACCCCGACTACCAACTGCTCCTTGGACCTCGCCCTTATAACGAGATTGTCCAAGTACGGGATAATTACAACTCCCTTTTTTCGAAGGAGTATCATCATTTCGGCCATTACCTTGATAAAACACCCTCGGTGCCATGTACAGTCCAAACGGCAGTGTCTGGACTTGGTAATGGTAATCCTGTACCACAAATCTGAGGTACTCCTGGCGAGGATGGTAAATGGGGACATGCAGGTAAGCATCCTTGATGTCCCGGGATACCATGTAATCCCCCTCGTCCAGGCTTGCAATAACCGCCCTGAGCGATTCCATCTTGAACTTGAATTTTTTTATGTTCAAGGATTTTAAATATAAAATGGGTCACACCGAACCATGCGGTTTCGGTACCCCAACCCGTGTGGAATAGTAACCCCGTCCTTGTTGAAGTAGGGGCACCTTGAGTATTACCTGCTGGGAATACCGCTTATTAATTGCCTCTAGCACAGCCTCCCTGCCTGAGGGAGTTGTCAGCAAGGCATATTTTAGGAAACGGCTGGAGGGAGACATCTCGAATTCCAGCTTGTACCCCTGAAATACTACTTGAAAGAAACAGGGATCCACCTGTGAGCGAGCCCACTAATTGCTGAAATTTTTGAGACGGCCCCCCACCGTACCTGGCTACACCTGTGGAGCACCCGCGTCATGGTGTGTACTCACAGGAGGCGGGGGAAGAATCTTGATTCTGGGAACAGGCTGACTGGTGCAGCTTTTTCCCTCTACCCTTGTCTCTGTACAGAAAGGAAGCGCCATTTGACCCGCTTGCTTTTCTGAAGCCGAAAGGACTGTACCTTTGTCTGTGAGGAAACCTGAGGTAAAATTATTTCTTCCCAGCAGTTGCTGTGGATACGAGGTCCCAGAGACCATCCCCAAATAATTCCTCACCCTTATAAGGCTCTCTATGCGCTTTTTAAGTCAGCATCACCTGTCCAGTGACAGGTCTCTAATACCCTCCTGACAGAATGGACATTACATTTATTTTGGATGCCAGCCGGCAAAATATCCCTCTGTGCATCCCCCATATATAAGACGACGTCTTTAATATGTTTTTATGTTTGCCAACTAGTATCCCTGTTTGACAGGGTCACCGACCACGCTGCAGCAGCACTATCTGCAGGTCTCAGTCTAGTACCTGAGTGTGTAAATACAGACTTCAGGATAGCCTCCTGTTTTTTATCAACAGGTACCTATTAAAGTGGCCGTATCCTAAGACGGCAGTGCCACCTTTTTTGACAAACGTGTGAGCGCCTTATCCACCCTAGGGGATATCTCCCAGCGTAACTTATCCTCCTGGCGGGAAAGGGTACGCCATCAGTAACTTTTTATAAATTACCAGTTTCTTAACGGGGGAACCCACACTTTTCACACACTTCATTTATTCATCTGATGGGGGAACAAAACACTGCCTGTTTTTTCTCCCCAAACCTAAAACCCATTTATAGAGGTGCTTGGGTTAAAGTCAGAAATGTATAATACATTTTTTATTGCCGGGATCAAGTCACGGATGTTCCTAGTGGATTGTGTATATGTCTCCACCTTGTCGACACTGGAGTCAGACTCCGTGTCGACATCTGTGTCTGCCATCTGAGAGAGCGGGCGTTTTTGAGCCCCTGATGGCCTTTGAGACGCCTGGGCAGGCGCGGGCTGCGAAGCCGGCTGTCCCACAGCTGTTACGTCATCCACCCTTTTATGTAAGGAGTTGACACTGTCGGTTAATACCTTTTACCTATCTATCCACTCTGGTGTCGGCCCCACAGGGGGCGACATCACATATATCGGCCTCTGTTCCGTCACCATATAAGCCTCCTCATTCAACATGTCGACACAGCCGTACCGACACACCGCAGACACACAGGGAATGCTCTAAACGAGGACAGGACCCACAAAAGCCCTTTGGGGGGACAGAGTGAGAGTATGCCAGCACACACCAGAGCGCTATATAATGCAGGGACTAACTGAGTTATGTCCCCTATAGCTGCTGTTTTTATATATAATGTATACTGCGCCTAAATTTAGTGCCCCCCCTCTCTTTATTAACCCTTTGTAGACTGCAGGGGAGAGCTAGGGAGCTTCCTTCCAGCGGAGCTGTGAGGGAAAATGGCGCCAGTGTGCTGAGGAGATAGGCTCCGCCCCTTTTTCGCGGCCTATTCTCCCGTTTTTTATGGAATTCTGGCAGGGGTATTTACCTCATATATAGCCCCTGGGGCCATATATTGAGGTATTTTAGCCAGCCAAGGTGTTTTTATTGCTGCCTCAGGGCGCCCCCCCCCAGCGCCCTGCATCCTCAGTGACCGAAGTGTGAAGTGTGTGAGAGGAGCAATGGCGCACAGCTGCAGTGCTGTGCGCTACCTTGGTGAAGACAGAGTCTTCATGCCGCCGATTTTCCGGACCATCTTCTTGCTTCTGGCTCTGTAAGGGGGACGGCGGCGCGGCTCCGGGACCGAACATCAAGGCTGGGCCTGCGGTCGATCCCTCTGGAGCTAATGGTGTCCAGTAGCCTAAGAAGCCCAATCCGGCTGCAAGCAGGCGAGTTCGCTTCTTCTCCCCTTAGTCCCTCGCTGCAGTGAGCCTGTTGCCAGCAGGTCTCACTGAAAATAAAAAAATCTAAGACTATTACTTTCTAAGAGCTCAGGAGAGCCCCTAGTGTGCATCCAACCTCGGCCGGGCACGAAATCTAACTGAGGCTTGGAGGGGGGTCATAGTGGGAGGAGCCAGTGCACACCAGGTAGTCTAAGATCTTTCTAGAGTGCCCAGCCTCCTTCGGAGCCCGCTATTCCCCATGGTCCTTACGGAGTTCCCAGCATCCACTAGGACGTTAGAGAAAGAGATTTAGTAGTCACTATTTCAAGTGACTTGAAGGCAGGAAAGCAATGCAACAAAGCAATGAGAAAGGCAAGTCAGATGCTTGGTTGCATAGGGAGAGGAATCAGTAGCAGGAAAAAAGAAGTGATAATGCCACTGTATAGGTCATTGGTACGGCCCCATCTGGAATACTGTGTCCAGTTCTGGAGACCCTATCTCCAGAAGGATATAAATACATTAGAGAGTGTACAAAGAAGGGCAACTAAAATGGTGCATGGCGTACATCACAAAACTTACCCGGAAAGGCTAAAAGATCTTAACATGTATAGTTTGGAGGAGAGAAGGGAAAGGGGGGACATGATAGAAACTTTCAAATATATCAAGGGTCTTAACAAAGTTCAGGAGGGAAACATTCTTCAAAGGAAAAGAAGTATTAGAACTCGTGGGCATACATTGAGACTGGAGTGGAGGGGGGGGGGGTTCAGGGGAAATTTAAGGAAAAATTACTTCACAGAAAGGGTAGTGGATAAGTGGAATAGCCTCCCATCAGAGGTGGTAGAGGCTAAGACTGTAGGGCCATTTAAACATGCTTGGGACAGGCATATGAATATCCTTACAAAGAATTAAGGTTAAAAAAGGGTTGAGATTGCCTAAAGGATAAAATAAAAAAGGGGCAGACTAGATGGGCCAAGTGGTTCTTATCTGCCATCAAATTCTATGTTTCTATGTTTCTATAGCAGCCTACCCTGTATAGCACTGGCTTACTGACACGTGTGTAACTATAGCAGCCTACCCTGTATAGCACTGGCTAACTGACACGTGTGTAACTATAGCAGCCTACCCTGTATAGCACTGGCTTACTGACACGTGTGTAACTATAGCAGCCTACCCTGTATAGCACTGGCTTACTGACACGTGTGTGACTATAGCAGACTACTCTGTATAGCACTGGCTTACTGACACATTGGGCCGAATTCAATTCATATCGCACTCGCTATCCCTCGTCTATAGTGACGGGAGATAGAGGGGCGATATTCAAACGGACCCTGTTATCACGCTCATTACAGTCGGCTCTCTTTACACGCATTTCAGCTTGTTACCTCCGGGGGTAGCGAGCTTAAATGGAGTTGTCTCGCCCGTCGGCAGTAACATTAGAATCCCGCCGGCGGCGTGATGAAGGCTGGGAGGGGGGAGCTGACATTTGAATCCGGCCCATTGGGTGTAACTGCAGCAGCCTACTTACCCTAAATAACCCTAATACCCTATCCTTGGCCCTAATACACTTACCTCTAACCCAAACCTCTACATAACCATAACCCCTAACCCTAATAATGTAAGCCAAACTGATAAACCAACCCTAATATCCTAAGCATAAGACCCTAACCCATCCCCCCAAGCTAACCCTAATATCCTAACGGGCAGACTGGATGGGCCATGCGGTTCTTATCTGCTATGCTTCTATGTATGTATAATTAGGGAAATGAATATTGCTGATAGTACCTTCAGTATATACACTTCACTGTAAGTACACGTTTCTGTTCTGTCTTTTTGCCCTAATGAATGTTGCATTTTTTGGAGTAGTACTCAGGATATATAGAGTAGGGTCAGCTGTAATGATTCAATTAATAATATTACAGTAATTTCCGTATATTTTATTTATAATTTAATATGTAAAGTACTGTATAGTATTACACTTGCAGATTTTATGTATTCTATGTAACTACAACTAATTTGTTCTTTTTTGTGAAGCTCTGCATAATATGTTGCCACATGATATATTGGTGCTATGGAATAAAGGATGATGATGATGATGATGATGATGATGATGATAATGATGATAATAATAATAATAATAATAAAAAATAGTAGTAAAACCTGCAGAAGTTTTGTGTATTTCCACTAGATGGCGATATAGTATAACACTGGCCTTATTTATTTTGTGACTCAAATGCAAGGTCCTTCAAACAGTAATTATCACATAAGTATGTATCACACCTGTAAACATATTTTAAAGACTGCAGTAAAATACTAACATAGCAAACACAAGAAATGTACGTAGGTGATAAAGTGATACATAAAACAGGCATTATGATAAATAATACTGACTTTCCCCTCCTGTGCTCTGTGAATTATGGGGTGGAGGTCCAAAGGGGAAAGGGCGAGAGCATGGCAACTGCAAACTGTGTCATTGTAGCTTTACCCCAGATGCTGCGATTTAGAGTATGTCATCATGCTCTAGTTCCACCCACCTCACCGGAAGGGATGCGGGAGAATGTCTTCTCTCCCTGAAGCCTGGGGAAACGCCCGCTTATTCAGAAGTCTCCCATAAATTCCGGGGACAGTAGCCGAGTATGTGATAAAGATGGGACAGATTGTCTTAGGGAACCAATATTTAATGCTTAGATAATAATTAGCAAATGAGCTGCTATTAACATTTTTGAAATGTGTTTTAAAGGCTAAACCCAACATCCCCAGGCAGAATAGAAGTGTGTAAATTACAGTAGGAGAGACCAAGTTGATAATTAGTCCCCAACAAGGCAAAAATATGTATTTCTGCAGGAATTTACTAACAAATCCGGTCCTGTCGAAGCTTACAGGGTTCCTATTATACGGTTATTGTTTTCACTAGACAATGGAGATTTAAAAGAGAGATCATTTTGGAGCATTCCGACTGCTGCCAGGGCACTTACATTGCATGAACAACCAACCATATAGGCGCACTACTGCATATGTGTCACACCTTCTACAGAGGCATCTGTAGATACCAGCCTATCAGCCTCTAGCTATTGTTTATCTCTGTAGATACCAGCCTATCAGCCTCTAGCTATTGTTTATCTCTGTAGATACCAGCCTATCAGCCTCTAGCTATTGTTTATCTCTGTAGATACCAGCCTATCAGCCTCTAGCTATTGTTTATCTCTGTAGATACCAGCCTATCAGCCTCTAGCTATTGTTTATCTCTGTAGATACCAGCCTATCAGCCTCTAGCTATTGTTTATCTGGTACATTCTATAAAAATAAAACGTTGCTATGGGCAACATCTTGCCTAATCCTCTTTAGCTGGTTTGACACATATACCCCATAGCTCATGAGATGGGAAATGCTCTCTTAGAACTATTTTTCTATTTTATACTCATTCAGTCAGTTTTGCAAGGAAATGGCCTAGCTTTACGTAGCTCTAATAGCATCAGTGCCCATTTGATCAGAAGGCGGTGGTGGAATCACGTGATCAGAGTGAAGGTATGGAACACTGGCCACACTTTCTGTAGCATACACTTCTTTTGGCTTTTGGGTGGGCAGGATTGGCGCGGTGCGTGGTGATATCAGTCACTTAGGGCAGCGGTTCTCAATCTGTGTGCCGTGGCTCCCTGGGGTGCCTCGGGACACTTGCAGGGGTGCCCTGGGTTGGTGGTCCAGGCCCAATTCAAATTATTTATGGTAAATGTAATAGGCATAACCAGTGCTGGTCGCTGACAAACATAAAATATGTAGACACACAGAAGCAAATCTTGTCCCTCACCACACAACTGACCCTAAGGATGACATCTCCTATATAATAGCCCAGATCTGTGACTTTGTGACTCATTTGCTAACGCTGGGCGGAGTCACAACACTGGGCGGAGTTAGTCAAATGAGTCACAGATCTGGGCAAATCTATAGGAGACTAGGAGCAGAAGCAGATGGTATGGGCATGGCACAGGCAGGGGTGCATACCTCCCAGCTTTCTTCACGCAGAAGGAGGGATACACATGCAGCGAAAAGGGGCGTGGCCAACGAAAAGGGGAGTGGCTTCACAGGAGGGCCCCCGTTTTCGTCAGTGAGGGGGCATGCCCAGTGCTCTGTGAGCTGCTGGCATGCCCCCAGGGGCGGATTATGAGTCCGGGGGGCCCAGGGCACTTGAAACGGGGGGCCCTATCTCATTGCTGTGACTGCTGGGGGTTTGGGGGCGTGGCCCAATCGCGGGACGCGGGACCACGCCCCCTTATGCAAATTCCGGAGAGGGTTTTTTTTTTAATGGGATTTTGGCCCCTCAGCTAGGGGTAAATCCAGAGGGGCTGGTCACTCCCCCCTACACACCTGCACAGGCAGAAGAAAGCAGGGAGGCTGCTGCCTCCCTGCACCACCACAGACCTGCCAACACGCAGCAGAGTGTGCTGACTGTAGCACAATGCTGCTGCTGGCAGGATGAGGAGCTTCAGAGCTGGGACAGAGCTACTCCAGCCGGGGGGGGCCCTAAAACTGTGGGGCCCACGGTACATACCCCCTGCCCCCCCCTAATCCGGCTCTGCTGCCGGAACCCCCCCTTAATCCGTACCCCCTGATGCCCCCTCTCCCACTGTCTCCACTAAATAGACGCTGTGCGCATGCGCACAGCGTCTATTCACCGTAGCTCTCCTAAGCAGAATAGCGAGTTCAGGAGCTTCCCAACTGCCCCCCCACCGGGGGACACTGCGGCCCACGGGTGGGACAGCGGGACAGACCCAAAAAAATGGGACTGTCCCGCGAAAATCAGGACAGTTGGGAGGTATGGGGGTGTGTGAGGGGGTATGCCATACAGACAGATTGGGCACCGGCTCACTATGTGCTTGACCCCCCCACATCAGCATACTCAGCAGGGGCTCTCTGGCGCGGAGGAGCGTCACTTTCTGGCACACTCCACGCTTCTTAGCTGCAGTTTTGTGGGGCACCTGCCGCTGTGCAGGTTCTGTACTGCCTCTGTTATCTCCAGCCCCGGCAACCCCACCGCTAGCTGCAGCGCTGCCACCCGCAGTGAGGTGCGCCCAGCTCCTTCACACACTTTAGCCGGCGGGTAGCGCTGCAGAAGTCAGAGCTGCTTGCAGGCTCCGACCCCCTCCTCCCTCCAGCCGCAGCGTCTCCTGGGAGCTAACCAGTCACTCCCAGTCTCCCCTTTCCACAGTGCCCGGCAGCCGCGAGGTCCGCGCCGCATGCATGCTATGACCCCCTCCTCCCTCCAGCCGCAGCGTCTCCTGGGGGATAACCAGTCACTCCCAGTCTCCCCTTACCACAGTGCCCGGCAGCTGCGCGAGGTCTGCGGTGTGTGACTGAGGAGGGGGGCAGGGATGCGGACGGGCAGAGGAAGCAGGACTCCAGCCTGAGAGAGTCAGCCATGCCAAGTCTCCACCAGCAGCAGATCCCAACAGGTTGGAGTGGAACAGTAGCAGCCAGCAGCAGTGACTCCGGTAAGACACATCTGTCTGTCACCACTGTTCTGTCCCTAATACCAATCTCTCCCGTGCCCTGTGTTCTGTCATGTCCCTGTCACCCCTGGCCTTGCCCTGTCACCCTTATCTTGGCCCTTTCACCCTTATCCTGGCCCTTTCACCCTTATCCTGGCCCTGTCACCCTTATCCTGGCCCTGTCACCCTTATGCTGGCCCTGTTACCCCTATCCTGGCCCTGTCACCCCTGTGCTTGCCCTGTCAACCCTATACTGGCCCTGTCACCCCTGTCCTGGTCCTGCCGCCCCTACCCGGGCCATGTCACCCCTATCATGTCCCTGTCATTTCTGTCCTAGCCCCGTCGCCCCTGTCCTGGTCCCGTCACCCATGTCCTTGCCCCGTCACCCCTGTCCTGGCCCCATCAACCCTGTTCTGACCCTGTCACCCCTCACCTGGCCCTGTCACCCCTGTCCTGGCCCTGTCACCCCTGTTCTGACCCTCTCACCCCTGTCCTGGCCCTGTTACTGCATACCCTCCAACTACCTTTTTGGCAGGTACAGTACTCGCAGCACCTCCAGACCCCTCCCCAATGCACCACACCTCTGTACCTTCCCCTCTACCACATGCGGCACTCCACCCCTCCCCCACACGCTGTGCCTCAAGACCCCCTACATTACCTGCGGCTCCCACTCCCCCGCCCCTCCACCACCCACAGCACCTCTAGGCCCCCTCCACCATCCACCCCCCATATATGTCTCCCCCCACACCTGCCCCCCCTCCACCCGCAGCATCTGCAGACACCCTCCTCAATCCGTGGTCCCCCCCTCACCCACCCCTCCCCCACCCACGGCACCCCCACACCTGCCCCTCCACCACCTGCAGCGCCTCGAGACCCCCTTCCCCATCCGCCGCACCACCTGTACCTGCCCCTCCCCCACCCATGGTGCCTCCGGACCCTCTACCTCACCCCCGGCACCCCCGCCCCTTCCCATCCCACAGCACCTCTGGAACCCTTTACCCATCAGCAACATCCCCGCACCTGCCCCTCTCCCACCCATGGCACCCCTGCCCCTCCCCCACCTGCAGTGCCTACGGACCCCTCCCCCATCTGCAGCCCCCTCTCCTCTGCCCCTCCCCCATCCGCAGCACCTCCCGTCCCCTCCCCATCAGGGCCCCTCCCGCTTCTGCCCCCCCTCCACCCGCAGCATCTACAGACACCCTCCCCCATCCCCAGTCCCCCCCGCACCCGCTACATTCTGTACATCATGCCCTGCAGGTGCTGTTCACGCTGTCGAAGGGGCTGCGCCTCCTTCACCATCGCACGCACTTTCATTGTGCAATATTTAACCACTAACAAAGGAATGCAGGTAATACTCCATATAATACAAATATTGAACCCCAGAAAGGCATGCAAGGGTTAAGGGGGCGTAGCCCCATGCGACGATGTGAAGAGCGCCCGTAGGGCGCGATGAAGCACCTAGTATAAACATACTTGCCTACCCTCCCGGAATGGGCGGGAGGCTCCCGAAAATCGGGTGACCCTCCCGGCCCCCCGGAAGGGCAGACAAGTCTCCCGATTTCAGCGGTCACCCCCTGCCCGGCCGCCCACTTAGCGAGTAAAGTGGGCGGTCCGAGCAGGCGATGACGCGATTCTTGTTGAATCGCGTCATCATAGCCACACCCCCTGCTGTATAATGCCGAGAATAGCGGCATTACACAGCGGGGGCGTGGCTTACATGACGCAATCAATCAGCCACGCCCCCGTTACGCCTCTGGCCCGCCCCGTTCCGCCTCTGGCCCACCCCCCTCTGGACGTAACCTCACTTCCTGCCTGCCCTGATGAGCCGACCGGCTGCTCTCTCCCGGAGAGAGCAGCCCAGAAGTCGGCAAGTATGCATATAAGCACAATTTACTTAATTTCATATCTCTTTCTAAATTTCTCAGTAAGAAACTTTTGACCTAGGGGTGACGTGTTAAAAATTCTGATGTTCTAGGGTGCCGCGATTCCAAAAAGTTTGAGAGCCACTGACTTAGGGGGACATTTACTAAGCAGTGATAAGAGTGGAGAAGTTGCCCATGGCAACCAATCAGCACTGAAGTAACATCTATAATTTGCATACTATAAAATAATACAGAGCTGCTAATTGGTTGATGGGGCCACTTCTCCGCTCTTGTCACTGCTTAGTAAATGTCCCCCTTAGTCATTTATCTATTTTACTAGGTGCTTCATTGCGCCCTACGGGTGCTTTTCACACCGTCGTAAGGGGCTACGCCCCCTTAACCCCTGCACGCCTTTCTAAGGTTCAATATATGTATTATATGGAGTATTACCTGCATTCCTAGTTTTGTTAGTGGTTAAATATTGCACAATGAAAGGGCGTCCGATGGTGAAGGGGGCGTAGCCCCTTGCGACGGCGTGAACAGCGCCTGCAGGGCACACTGTACAGAATGCAGTGGGTGTGGGGGGGGACCGCGGATGGGGGAGGGGGTCAGGAGGTGCTGCAGGTGGGGATGAGGGGGGAGTGGGTTCCGGAGGCGCTATGGGTGGGGGAGGGGCAGGTGGGGGGATGTTGCGGATGGGGGATGGGGTTCTGGAGGCGCTGCAAGTGGGTAAGGGATGGGTGCGCCGCGGATGGGGTAGGGGGTCCGGAAGAGACACGTGTGGGGGAGGGGTGGGGGAGACGCATGTGGGGGAGGGGCAGGTGCGTGGGTGCGGCAGATGGGGGAGGGGGTCTGGAGGTGCTGCGGGTGGTGGAGGGGCGGGGGTGCCGCGGGTGGGGTAGGGGGCTAGGAGGCACAGCGTGTGGGGGTGGGGAGGTTGCGGGGGAGGACCGCAGATGGAGAGGGTTTCTGTAGGGGGCGCGGATGGCGAAGGGGTTGGGAAGTGGTGTGGGTGGGGGAGGGGCAGAGTGGGGGCGGCAGGTGGTGTAGGGAGTTTTGAGGTGCCGCATGTGGGGGAGGGGTGGAGGTGGGGGTGCGGCGGATGGGGTCAGGAGGTGCTGCTGGTGGGGGAGGGGTGGTGGTGGCATGTGGTGTAGGGGGTTCGGAAGTACCGGGTGTGGTGGAGGAGATTGGGGTGCCGCGGGTGGGGGAGGGGGACCGGAGGTGCTCGGGGTGGTGGAGGGGCGTTTGCGGGGGATGACCGCAGATGGGGGAGGGTGTCTCTAGATGTTGTGGGTGGAGGGGGGTCTGCAGTTGGGAAGTTCTGTGTTTGAGGGAGGGGCAGGGGAGTGGGGCCGTGGGTGGTGTAGGGGGTCTGGAGGCGCTGCGTGTGGGGGAGGGGTGGCGGAGCGGCGTGTGGTGGAGGGGCAGGTGTGGAGGATGGTGGAAGGGTCCGAAGGCGCTGCGGGTGGTGGATGGGTGGGTGCGGGGATGCCGCGGGTGGGGTAGAGGGTCAGGAGGTGCTGGGGGTTGGTGAGGGGTGGTTGTGAGGGATGACTGCGGATAGGGGAGGGTACACTGCTAATCTCTTCCCCTATGATCTGTCAGCAGCAGCAGCTCCCGCACACACATGTCTCTCGTACTGTCTCTTTGAGGCGCTAGGTCGGGGGTTGCGGGTGTTCCTCCGCTTGGGCCGCGGGCTCAGTGTCAGTGTAAGTGTAGCACTGTCTGGGCAGATGGGGAGCACAGCAGTCTGCGGTGTCCCTGCTCCCACGTAACCCGCTCTGCCTCACATCTTCCCCCGCCAGCTGCCCCACATGCAGCGGCTGCACTGGGCACAGCAGTCAGCCATCGTGTCTGCAACGGGGACCGCTGCTCCGCGCAATTGGAACGCGGAGCAGGGTTGCCTCTCTCCTCGCTGTGTCAGGCCGTTGTATGGGCTACTGTGACAGGCGGCAGGGGAGAGGCGCCGGGGCTCAGGAGGGGAGTGGGAGTGAGACCCGCTCAGCGTCAGACGGAGAGTCGCCTCCTGGCCTAACATCACTGCCGCGGGACCGGGGGGACGATGGATGTGGCTGGACCGGACCTTGGTCAGAAGACTGGGGACATGAGCAGCGAGAAGAAGCGTGGTGTGTGTGGCAGAGAATGAAGCTGTCCTGCGCCAGCGAGCCCCTGCTGAGCGTGCTGATGCTGGGATCAAGCACACAGTAAGCCGGTGCCCGTCTGTTTGTACGTGTACCCCCTCACACACCCCTGCCTGTGCCATGCCCGTGCCAGCTGCTCCTCATTGCCAGCCGTCACTGATCTGCCTAGATTAGCCCACATCTGTGACTCCGCCCAGCATTAGAGGCCCAGGCACAGAGTCACAGATCTGGGCTATTATATTGAGATTGAAAGTGTGTTTGATGGTGAAGGGGGCGTAGGGCCTTTTGTGAGGGTGAACAGTGCCTGCAGGGCAGGATGTACAGAATGTAGGAGGTGCAGGGGTGCCCGCGTATGGGGGAGAGTGTCTATGCATGTTGCGGGTGGAGGGGGGCAGATGTGGGGGGCTGTGTGGATGGGAGACGGGGTCGAGAGTTGGTGTGAGTGGGGCGGTGGACTGGGGGAGGGGATGTGGTGGTGTTGGGTTTGGTGTAGCGTTCAAGGTGCTGGGGGTGGGGGATGGGCAGGTGCAGGGCTGTTGCACATGTGGGAGGGGTTCCGGACGTGTTGCGGGTGGGGAAGGGGCGAGTGTGTTTCAGCCAGTGTTGGGGGTCCGGTAGTGTTGGGTGCGGGTGAGGGTCTGAGGTTACGTGGGTGGTGAAGGGGCAGGGGTGGGGTTGCGGTGGATGGGGGAGGGGGTCCTGAGGGGCTGCGGGTGGTGCAGGGGCGGAGGTAGGTATAGTATATATGTAATACAGAGGCAACATACATTAGTACATATACAGTTACCCTGCCTGTGACGGGTAATGTGGGTGTGCAGCCACTCCAGCCTCTGGATGATGTGCAGGCTGTCCCCCTTGTCATCAGGCTCCATTCGCCTGCTACCGGCCCTGCTGCGGCCGGGCATGTAGTTGTTGCTCCAGGCCACATTGAGAAGGCAGAGGTTGAACCTCATAGCGCTCTGGATCCCGCACTGGCTGAGGAGCGGTTTGGTGTGGTGCTACAGAGCATCCCCTGCTCCCTCCATATAGCGGGTCCGGGGGGTGAGGCTGGTTACTAGGGGGGGCCCAGTGTCAGGGGAGGGAGGGCACGGGCAACTTACCAGACTGTCCCTCGCGTGGTATCGTAGTGTTCGGCAGCGTCTCCCTGTGTGAGCAGGGACTCAGCAGGAGTCAATTAATACAGTGCCAACTGAACGGGCTGCCAATGGCTTGCGGCGGGAGGCGGGCCCTCGATGGAGCCGTAAGCAATGGCTTGTGGGGGGGGGACGGGGCCATGATGGAGCGTTAACCTGCTGTCGCTGGGATGAGGCCGGTTACCTGGTGGGGCTCAGTGGCAGGGGACGGAGCGTACGGGCTGTCTCTCGCTGTCCCATTGGCAGCAGCGTCTCCCTGTGTGAGTGGTGACCCAGCAGGAGGCAATCATTCCAGTGGCAGCTGCACGAGCTGCCAATCACAGTGCGTCCTGCCGGCATCTGGCCAATGGCTCAACCAATGGCTGGTGGAGGTAGGGGGGGGGGCGCGTCGGAGCCTTAACCAATGGCTGGCGAGGGGGGGCGGAGCCGTGCTGGAGCCTTAACCTGGTGCTGCTGTCTCTGCACAATCGCGGCCACTCTGATCTTTAACCTGCGGTCAGTATTAGTGTTCTCAGTTATGTATCCAATGCTCACATGTCTCACATATCTCCTATGGCTATCTCCTATATATATTAGGGCAGATCTATGGCTTGACTCCGCCCAGCGATGTGACTCCGCCCAGCGTTAGCAAATGAGGCACAAAGTCACAGATCTGGGCTACTATATAGGAGATGGAAGTTTTTCACGGATTGGCATGGTGCTCTGACTCAGTGATTTAGGTCGGACTAGGGCTGTATTTCAGCACCAGCATTGGTCTGTGCACGCCCATGGCACATCTGCACAAAAAGGGGCGTGGCCATGCCTCAAGTGTTCGGTGTTCATGCCTCACATGGCACGTCCCTGCCTCTCTGCATGCTGGCCGTGCAGAGCGGAGCTGCTCATCAAGGTTTTGGGCCCATCAGGCCATCAGCAGAGGCAGATGGCTGTGCTATTGGGTAGGTGGTGTGTGTCTGAGGTTCCCAACTGTTTGAAACTTTTGAGATCCACCTTTCTGGAAGGGGAATGGGGGATGGGGGGGGGGGGTTGGGGAGCACAGAAATCTTCCAACCATGGCTGAAACTTAGATTTGAAATTCACATCAGGAATCACTGAGTTCCCTCAACGGGATCTGGTCAGGATCCCGGCAGTCGGGATCCCTGCAGTCAGAATACCGACACCGGAATCCCCACAGTACTCGGATCCCGAATAGGGTCACCATATCCCGAACGAGCATCCTCTGGGCTGTCAGACAGGAAAGCTGAGGGGAGGAGTATGGGTGGGGGGTTTGGGTTAGGTTTAGGCTGCGGGGGGAGGGTTAGGGTTAGGCTGCGGGTAAAGGGGGTTAGGCTTAGGCACCCCCAGGTAGGGTTAGAGTTAGGCTGCAGGGGGAAAGGGAGGGTTAGGTTTAGGCTGCGAGGAGGGGGTTTAGGTTTAGGCACCACCAGGGAGGGTTAGAGTTAGGCTGTGGGGGGCGGGGGTTTGGGTTAGGTTTAGGCTGCGGGGGGAAGGTTAGGGTTAGGCTGCGGGTGAAGGGGGTTAGGTTTAGGCTGCGGTGGGAGGAATAGGGTTAGGCTGCGGTGAGTGGGGGGGAGGATTAGGTTTAGGCTGCTAGAAGGGAGGGTTAGGGCCAGTAGGGAAAGGCAAGTATACTTACCACCAGGGAGGGTTAGAGTTAGGCTGTGGGGGAGGGGGGCGGGGGTTTGGGTTAGGTTTAGGCTGCGGTGGGAGGAATAGGGTTAGGCTGTGGTGGGAGGAATAGGGTTAGGCTGCGGTGGGAGGAATAGGGTTAGGCTGCGGTGAGTGGGGGTTAGGGTTAGGCACCCCCAGGAAGGTTTACAGTTAGCCTGCGGGAGTGGGGGGAGGGTTAGGTTTAGGCTGCTAGAAGGGAGGGTAAGGGGCAGTAGGGAAAGGCAAGTATACTTACCACCCGTCGGGATTCTGATAATTGGGATGCCGCAGTCGGTATTCCATCCCAACCGCCGGCATTTCAATCCCAACCCCACTCAAAGTACACGAGAATCTATGGAGAAATAGAATAGAAATGGCACATGCAGGAGAAACAAAATATTTGTCCTTTTCTTGTTGTCTCTCACTGTCAGTATACTCTCATCTTCTACAAACAACCGACCACCGGGAGTATCCGCCCATGCTTATGTGGAAGCCAAACCGCTCGCTGTTTTTCTGTACCCATTGTCATTTGTTTAGGGACTTACACCCTCCCCATGCTGGGATCCAGTGATCCATCAGAAACGTCCCACCTCTGACCTCAGGCCCCAAATGAGCAGGGAAGTCAGCCGACACGGCCACGACACTCCTACCAGACGGATCCGTTCCGTGTGTCTCGACTGTAACCAAACAGTTGTTGCCCAGAAATATCAATTTCACAAAAAGAGAGACGGACGGATAAATCTGTCCACGCTCTCAATGTCCACCATGTATGGCGCAGCACAAACACAGTCTGCAATTGCTCTCTGCAGAGCGTGTGCCGTTTGCAGATGGCCGCCAGATCTGTCGGGTAAAGGTGATGTAAAAATAACAGTGAAAAGTTTTCTCTTGACATGGTCACGATCATTTTAATAAATAGGTTTGTTTAGAGTAAGCTTAGGATTGGAGCCACAGTATGGAACACTAGTCCTGCGGCCAAAGAGTACAGGCCCCACGCAGTATAATAATGCGCTGATCTTTATTCCCTGCTGCTGACCAAAATAGAGGGATGCTCGTCCAAAGGGGCCAAACAAGGACATGACGTAGCGTCAGGGATTCAGCATCAGAGACTGAACTCAAAAATTTTAAACTGAAATCACAATTTATTAAAACAGTATACATATAAATGACTCCCGGAGTCACTAAGAAAACATTCAAAAACTCCAGCCGCTACACAGAAGTAAAATAAATTGCACGTACAGCTTTGGCTATAATAAACCCGTGTTCATACGTCAGTGTTGTAATAATAGCTGTTATACTCGCCAAGTCTCTGGAATAAATTGCCGAAAATGGAAACAGTATCCAACTGGGCTAAAAACAGTACACGGTTCCTAAAGGAAACAACGGTGTTCAGCCAGTACTAGTAATGTGGAATCCTCAGGTGCACCTAATAATGTAATAATGAGACCGGGTGATCTAAGTTCACCGTTCCTGAAGTGTGGGCCCCCGTGGCCCCGGACCTTGGCTCCTACACAGGAACGTGCTCTTGTTCAGGAGTTCATGCTGGCTGCCAGCAATACCAGACTTCTGGCTTCCAGCACAGTGATACATGAAGAAACAGCAAGGATGAGCGGAGTTTGTATATTCTCCCCGTACTTGTGTGGGTTTCCTCCGGGTACTCTGGTTTCCTCCCACAATCCAAAAATATACTGGTAGGTTAATTGGCTTCCAATAAAAAAAATTACCCTAGTGTGAATGTGTCTGTGTGTACATGTGATAGGGAATATAGATTGTAAGCTCCACTGGGGCAGGGACTGTTGTGAATGGGCCAATATTCTCTGTAAAGCGCTGCAGAATATGTGTGCGCTATAGAGGTAACTGGTAATAAATAATAAATAAATAATGAACAGAGAGTGGACACATGACTGCTATGGATCTGCAAACTGTACGTGTCCTCAACGCGTTTCTCCATCACGCGGGACGACTTCTTCAGGGGGAGATTAAATAGAATAAGAGTTATAGTGAGACTGGAATTTAAATGTTAGGGTAAATGATAAAGTCCAGTTAGAAGTAGCTTAACACACTCTTAGAAAATGTTTGTGCAAGAGTTAGGACTTAAAGAAAGGTGGTCATGAGATTTACAGTATAATACATGTGTGATTAGAGAAAGGGTAGGATAATAGAGACATTAATCTAATATAAAGTAATATAGCAAATCTAGTATTTTAAGTGTAAGATTTTATAACAATAATATTTATACTAATATAATAAAGTAAGGGAATAGTTATGCTGAATATCTATCCTACATATATTGTATATAAATGCCACCCAGACCCAAACCTCAATAGAAAATAAATGGGTAAAACATAAAAATGAGTATCCGGACAATATTTACCTTCCCCCGATGGCCCCCTAACCCTCCCTTCCCGCAGCCTAAACCTAACACCCTCCCCTACAGCCTAACTCTTACCCTCCCCGTGGTGTCTAAACCTGACCCCCCTTCCCGGTGCCTACACCTAACCCTCCACCCCCCGCAGCCTAACCCTAACCCTCCCCTGGGGTACCTAATCTAACCCCTCCTCCTCGCAGCCTAAACCTAACCCCCCTCCCCGCAACCTAAGCCTACCCCTACAGACGAGCAGTGTCGGAATTCTGGCGTGGGTCTTTCGACTGCCAGGATCCCGACCCCATATATATATATAGCTGGACAAGACTTATTTGGGCCCACACACGGTGCTATTTGTGCTACGTGCGATTTGAGCCTATAAATGTGTGATATGCAATTTGGACTAAGTGGGGTATGCTATTTGAACTACATCCGATTTTGACTACACTAGAGTGTACTATGTGTGCTGTAGTACAAAAATACCTGCCTGTACATACTATTTTGCCTTGAGATATGGACTAGACGGGAGCGCGCATCGCAAGGGACAGTACAAACTTTGCTATTTGAACTAGATGCAATCCTATTTGAACTAAAAAGATCAAATAGCATGCGATAATTGTACCGTGTGTGGGCACCATCCCTCCATTCACTCAAATAGGTCATGTTGGAGGTCATTCCGAGTTGATCGCTAGCTGCATTTGTTCGCAGCGCAGCAATCAGGCTAAAAATCAGCAGTTCTGCGCATGCGTATGCGGCACAATGCGCACGCGCGACGTACGGGCACAGCGAACGATATCGTTTTGCACAGGGTCTAGCAAAGCATTTCAGTCGCACTGCTTGCCGCAGAGTGATTGACATGAAGTGGGCGTTTCTGGGTGGCAACTGACCATTTTCAGGGAGTGTGCGGAAAAACGCAGGCGTGCCAGGAAAAAAGCAGGCATGGCTGGGCGAACGCGGGGCTGGTTTGTGACGTCAAATCTGGAACTGAATAGTCTGAAGTGAATAGGTTTTGAGCTACTCTGAAACTACACAATTTTTTTTTGCAGGCGCTCTACGATACAACCGTTCACACTTCTGCTAAGCTAAAATACACTCCCAGTGGGAGGCGGCATAGCGTTTGCACGGCTGCTAAAACTGGCGAGCGATCAACTTGGAATGACCCCCATTGTACTGAACACTGAGCTATCCAAGTTCCAAATGGTCCAAGTTAGTGACATGTTCCACCCCCTGGTGCAATACCCAAGAATGTATCTGTCTGTTATTACCCAGTCTTGTTCTCATACTTTTTGTTCCCAATTTGTAAAGTACTATGGACTATGCAGACTCTATAGAAGTAACTGTTAATAAATACGATACACATTTATCTGAAGAACTCAGTGGCCAGTGGCTTGCAGTTTGGAATATGAGAGAGTTCCCATTCCCCACTAACACACCCAATTTGTAAGTTAGCATGAGGAAGGGACAATGCTGAGTAACATACTGTAAATCTTGGTGGAAGTTTTCTTGGAAACTGATCTGCTCATCTGTTGTGTACATTAATTTCCTCCCGATACAACATGATGTTCTCATTCCATCAATAATTTGTTACAAACTACAAAAACCTGCGAGCATATTTACTCCATAATTCCATTTATTTGAGTGTTAGCATTTGCTCTGCATAATCTCCCTGCAAATTCACTGTTTCAGGACGTTAGTGAGATAAAAGCTGATGGACGGTGAAAGAAAGACCTGGACACTGATCACTGTACTCCTGTGCTTAGTAACAGGTAAGTCATCACCTCTATACCAGGTACTGTAAGCCTCCTATAGCCATAGGCCTCCTGCGGGAATATGCGTAGCATATATTTATTATTACATCTATCCATATGTCCATGTGTTTGGAGGTGTTTTTTTTAACTATATTAACTATGTTGCTATACATAAAAAAAAAAAAAAACACTAGTAAAAAAATAAAGTAAAACTGACCTGTGGCTTTAATGAGACCCTCCCCAACACCAAATTATCTGTTGCCATTCCTAAAACAAGTTGTGAATCCTGAAAATTGTTGTGCCTAAGAGCAGCCTGAATCCTAAATCTGTTGAAAGAGGAGCGCGCTGCTATGCATACTGCTGTGTTCTTGTTCTCATAGAAAAGCTTCATGCCTTATCCCAAGATGGCCACTGAGATCTGCACTGAGCATATGCAGGGGCCATCTTGTCTTGAGACTGTATATAGTGACATGGTGGGAGACAGAAGTCTCCTGTTTAGCTCCTATAAGAGACCCGCTTAATGCATGCATATTCAGCCTCCCTAGACTGCTACCCTTTTGCTGTATACACTCCCCAGCTGGTGAGCTGTGTATGTCACTCTGCTCTGCTAAAGCTATGCTCCATCATCAGTGTGCATGTAACAGTGAGTACGACTGTACCTTCTATCTATAAATAAATCAACAGCACTGGTTAAGTAACTGGGCTGTCCATAGTATGAGTCATCCGCTGGTGTGTGCCTATATAACTCTGCAAGGAATACATATGATATCCCAGCTTTTGGGATGCCGGCTGTCACAATACTGACAGCGGCTTCCCGGAGCATAAATCCTGACACCTCTTGAAAAGCTAACCTAACCCTGATCCCTAACCCCCCCGACCATACTCTCTTGCAGCCTGAACTTAACTGTATCCCCCCCCCCCCCCCCGCAGCTTAACCCTAACCATCCCCAGTGGTGCCCCACCCTAATCCCCCTCCTGCAGCCTAAACCTAACCCTCCTTCCTCCGCAGCCTAACCCTCCCCGGGGGTGCGTAACCCCTCCCTCCCTGCAGCCTATGAGATTGGGTACACACTAGGCGAAGTGCTCTCTAAGCGGCGTCACTTAGTGTGTTTCCTTCCCTGCGGGGACGGCGGCGGCAGTGCGTACACACTGAGCGATATGCAAATTATATCACTCAGTCACGCTGCGACCGGACCGTGCATGCAGTTATTGGACGACAGTCCAAATTGAGCTGCATGCACGGCCATCAACGAGAGTCGTTAACGACCCGAGGGGCTGAGCATCGCTCGGCGGCGGAGGCGGCGTACACACTTAGCAATAAAGTAAACAACGTTGCTCAGGACATGTCAAAATGAGCGACGTTGTTTAATTCATTGCTAAGTCTGTACCCACCTTTACCCTAACCCTCCCCGTGGGTGCCTAACCCCCCCCCCACCCACCACCACCACAGCCTAAACCAACTCTCTCTCCTTTCCTCGCAGCTTACCACTGTATCCCGGCTTGATCGGGATACCGGTGTTCGGGATCTCGGCGCCGGCATTGCGATCCATTTCGGGATCACGGCGTCGTCATTCCGAGCAGTGTCGGGATGCTGAACACAAGAGTCTTGACTGCATCCCCTCTGCAATATCAACACCTCTAGACACAAAATCCCAACTCAATGCTGCCACAGGATTGGATGTGAGACAATCACATGATGCTCAAGTCTACCCTTGGGAATCCTCTTCAGCTATAGATGTCCCATTGCTGATGTGCCTCCCAATCAACTGAATTAAATATTATGATTAAATAGTGTATGTCTCCTTTAGGCCCAGATTTATCAAGCCTTGAAGAGTGATAAATTGCACGGTGATAACAGACCAGCCAATCAGCAACTAACTGCCATGTTACAGGCTGGGTTTGGAAAATTACACTTAGGAGCTGATTGGTTGGTACTATGGGGTCTATTCATGAAGGAGTGAAAAGTGTGGAGAAGTGAGCCAGTGGAGAAGTCACCCATGGCAACCAATCATCATTTAAGTAACATTTATAATTTGCATACTATACAATTGTACGGAGCAGCTGATTGGTTGCCTGGGGCAACTTCTCCACAGGCTCACTTCTCCACTCTTTTCACTGCTTCATGAATAGACCCATTTATCACCTTGCAATTTATCACTCTCCAAGGCTTGATAAATCTGGGCCTAAGCCTTGAAATCTTGTCCGTGGAAACATCAATAACCTCTTTAGCTCATCACTAATAACTCATTTTATAGATGAAAAAATAAGTTTAGTACCTAATACCATAGCATCATTTGCTTTACTTTGATACATACTTAAACAGTATTATCTGTATACATAACTGCATTAGTTGGCAGTACCGTGACTAGGGAACACAACAACCCTTTGGTTCCCTGTATTTTATTATTTTAGTGTGACTTTGATATATTGTGACCACTCATTGCTGTGCTCTCCCGTCCCTCTAGGACACACAAATGTGACAGTGTGATATTGTGCTAAACGCCGAGCCTTCAACAGTGAGAAATAAAAAGCTGGAAAATGAGAATGTCATAGGAGATAAAATATAGCCAAAAAGCCCACATTTGTCACTGCTGAAATAAACCATCAACATCGAGACGTATGGCGGTCTACAGAATAATACCGGGGAGACATATGGGACAATCATGCGTCAATTCTCACTAGTTACAGATTGCTCTCTCCCAGGATAGATTGTTTCCTCCACAGAACCTGACAATAAGTTACACAAGAAAATGCCATACTGTGTGTGGTCATTGGCCCTCAATCCGAGTTAATCGCACGCTAGCTGTTTTTAGCAGCCATGCAAACGCATAGTCGCCGCCCACAGGGGAGTGTATTTCCACTTTGTAAGAGTGCGAACGCCTGTGCAGCCGAGCGCCTGCAAAAACATTTTGTGCAGTTTCAGAGTAGCTCTGGACTTACTCAGCCCTTGCGATCATTTCAGCCTTTTTGGTGCCGGAATTGACGTCACAAAGCCGCACTGTAAACGCCCGGACACGCCTGCGTTTTCCCTACCACTCCCAGAAAACGGTCAGTTGACACCCATAAACGCCCTCTTCCTGCCAATCTCCTTGCGATCGGCTGTGCGAATGGATTCTTCGTTAAATCCATACTTCAGCAATGATCCGCATTGTACCCGTACGATGCGTGTGCGCATTGCGGTGCATTCGCATGCGCAGTAGAGACCTGATCGCAGCGAAAATCAGCAGCGTGCCATCAACTCGGAATGACCCCCTTTGTAAGACATTGGACAGATTAAACAACTAGTTAATAATTAGTTAATAATAATATTAGAAGTAATAATATAAATTAGTTAGTGATAACTAGTGGTAGTTATAATAATTGAATCATTTGATGGCAGTTGAAGTCCTAATAAATAAGGGGTCTATTTACTAAACCTTGCATGGAGATTAAGTGGACGGAGATAAAGTACCAGCCAATCAGCTCCTAACTGTCATTTTTACTAATACTGATAAGTTGAGATCTGTGGGGGTAATTCAGAGCTGATCGCTGGGCTGCATTTTTTGCAGCCCTGCGATCAGATAGTCGCCACCTACAGGGGGAGGGGATAAGGTCTGTGCAGGTGTGCGATCGCATTTGTTGCAGAGCTGCACAAAAATCAGTTTGTGCAGTCTCTGCTCAGCCCAGGAGTTACTCTTCCTCTGCGGTGTAATCCTGCTGAATGGGGCCGGAGCTGACGTCAGACACCCTCCCTGAAAACGCCTGGTCCCGCCTGCGTTTTTCCGGAGACTCCTGTAAAACGGTCAGTTGCCACCCACGAACGGCCTCTTCCTGTCAATCACCTTAGTGATCGCCCGTGCGATCGCTTTTTTCGCACCGTCGCGTCGCTAGGCACCGATGCCCGGTGCAGTCATTTGATGCGTCGGCGCATTGCGGTGCATACACATGCGCAGTTCAGATCTGATCGCCCACTGTGCGACAACGCACAGCAGTGATCATGTCTGAATTACCCCCAGTATCTTTTAACAGAGTCAGCAAAGGGGACTACAATGAAAAGGAGTAACATAGGGCCTGATTTATCAATGCTTGGAGAGAGATAACGTGGAGAGAGATAAAGCGCTAACCAATCAACTTCTGTCTTTCTACAGGCTGTGTTAGACAAATGACAGCTAGGAGCTTATTGGTTGGTACTTTACATATCTCCTTGACTTTATCTCTCCTCAAGCTTTGATAAATCTGCCCCATAGGTTCCAGTAAATTAAGTAAAATTATTATATTTCCAGGCATTTAGTTAGACAGTTAGGGGGTCATTCCGAGGTGATTGCTAGCTGCCGTTGTTCGCTGCGTAGCGATCAGTGAAAAAAATGGCTATTCTGCGCATGCGGATGCACCGCAATGCGCACGCGCGTCATACGGTTTCGAAGTCCTTTGTGTTTTTGCACTGGTTCTAGTGATGATTCCAATCGCACAGCCGAACGCAAGGAGATTGACCGAAAGAGGGCGTTTCTGGGTGTCAACTGACCTTTCTGGGAGTGTTTGGAAAAACGCAGGCGTGACCGGGCGTTTTCTGGGCGGGTATCTGACGTCATTACCGTGTCATTCATCGCAGCAATCATCGCACAGGATAAGTAACTACAGGGCTGGTCTTGTTTTGCACAAAATGTGTTTGCAGGCGCTCGGCCGCACAGGCATTCACACTCCTGCAAAGTGAAAATACACTCCCCCGTGGGCGTCGACAATGCGTTTGCATGGCTGCTAAAAACTGCTAGCGAGCGATCAACTCGGAATGACCCCCTAAGACCTTTTTGTTGTGGCCTGGTTCCCTTAGGGAACTCAGACATGTGCTGACCAAAAAGTACATTACTGTGTGATAGTGGTACTCCCAGTTGCAGGACTCCCTGCTATACTGTGGCCTGGCATAGATTGGTGCTAGCTGCTACTTCTGTGGGTACCCCACACTTTGTGCCCCCCTCATTAGCAGTTATCACCCCAGGCTATATACAGTGGTCGGTGCTGGCTAGTTGTATTGTTTGGAGAAGTTATATGTTCAGGGCCACAACAATTAGCAGCCTACACTAAATCAGGCTGTGTGGCAGTGATATTAGTGTTGATGAGGATGAGGATGATGAGATAACTGAGGAAGATACCCATAATTCACAGCCCTGATCCCATGATCCTTCACAATGTGGAGGATCAAGCAAACCAAGAACTACCCACAAAGATTTGCCCACGTGTGCCTTTTCCAACCAATCTGCGGCTGTTCTTCCGCTCTGTTTCATTTGTGTCCTGCGTCATCTTCTGTCACTAGTAGGAAATGTATCTGTTAGTATATGGAAATCCTTTCTGCTCGCTCCGCCATTCTGCGTAATCACCACCCGCCGCCCTCTTGTTTTACTAATATGAAATGTATCTTATCTCAGACTAGCAGCCTGCTGTAATAACTGTCCCGGGGTCCTGTTCCTGCCTGTGTCATTTCATCCAGTGCCATATCCTAATAGCAGGGACATTACACAGCTTTCATACCATTTACATTGAGGGTGACAAGAAACTTCTGCCCTACTACAATGTCCCCAAAGCATGGAAGTGCCAGGAGCGTTTTCGGGGTGGCTGCATGCTGACTGACTGCGCTGCCAAGGGTCAACCTTAATTTGCTGGATCCGCAATTAAATTGCAGACGCATTGTGAGGCGGCACTACACATGCTGGGTGGCCTTGCCCTGTGCTGGGTGGCCTCCAGCATGTGCAGATATAGACACAGATCTTGCTGCATATGTGTAAGTCTGTGACCTCCTGCTGCCTCCATTCCCTTCCTCACATCATGTCACTGCCCCTGTCACATCACTCATCTCCTGATATACTCTGTGCTGCTGGGGACCCTGCTCCTCCCACTATATAACTCTCAGTCTGTGACTTCCTGCTGCCTCCATTCCCCTCCTCACATCATGTCACTGCCCCTGTCACACGCAGCCGTGTCCTCACTGACACATCACTCATCTCCTGATATACTCTGTGCTGCTGGGGACCCTGCTCCTCCCACTATATAACTCTCAGTCTGTGGCTTCCTGCTGCCTCCATTCCCCTCCTCACATCATGTCACTGCCCCTGTCACATGCAGCCCTGTCCTCACTGACACATCAATCATCTCCTTATATACTCGGTGCTGCTGGGAGACCCTGCTCCTTCCACTATATAACTCTCAGTCTGTGGCTTCCTGCTGCCTCCATTCCCCTCCTCACATCATGTCACTGCCCCTGTCACATGCAGCCCTGTCCTCAATGACACATCACTCATCTCCTGATATACTCTGTGCTGCTGGAGACCGCTGCTCCTCCCACTATATAACTCTCAGTCTGTGGCTTCCTGCTGCCTCCATTCCCCTCCCCACATCATGTCACTGCCCCTGTCACATGCCGCCCTGTCCTCACTGACACATCACTCATCTCCTGATATACTCTGTGCTGCTGGGGACCCTGCTCCTCTCACTATATAACTCTCAGTCTGTGGCTTCCTGCTGCCTCCATTCCCCTCCTCACATCATGTCACTGCCCCTGTCACATGCAGCCCTGTCCTCACTGACACATCACTCATCTCCTGATATACTCTGTGCTGCTGGAGACCGCTGCTCCTCCCACTATATAACTCTCAGTCTGTTGCTCCATGCTGCCTCCATTCCTCTCCTCACATCATGTCACTGCCCCTGTCACATGCAGCCCTGTCCTCACTGACACATCACTCATCTCCTGATATACTCTGTGCTGCTGGAGACCGCTGCTCCTCCCACTATATAACTCTCAGTCTGTTGCTCCATGCTGCCTCCATTCCTCTCCTCACATCATGTCACTGCCCCTGTCACATGCCGCCCTGTCCTCACTGACACATCACTCATCTCCTGATATACTCTGTGCTGCTGGGGACCCTGCTCCTCTCACTATATAACTCTCAGTCTGTGGCTTCCTGCTGCCTCCATTCCCCTCCTCACATCATGTCACTGCCCCTGTCACATGCAGCCTTGTCCTCACTGACACATCACTCATCACCTGATATACTCTGTGCTGCTGGAGACCGCTGCTCCTCCCACTATATAACTCTCAGTCTGTTGCTCCATGCTGCCTCCATTCCTCTCCTCACATCACATCACTAACACGTCACTCATCACCTCTGTGCTCCTGGGGGCCCCTGCTCTTTCCACTATAAAACTGTTGCCTCCATTCCCCTCCTTACAATATGTTTTCCTCTCCACAGATTATGGGTCATGCTCCGAAATTCTACAAGGTCCTCAGAATGTTACTGTCCTGACGGGCTCTAGTGCCAGCTTCACGTGCACGGTAAAGGAAGGATGGCAAAGTGTTTCGTGGTATCTAGCAGACATCTTTGTTGTCAGTATCACACACGCAGGGACTACTGTGAGTAGCAATAACATAAATGCACGGAATAGCACAAATAGCGTCAATGGAGCCTTTACCTCGGAGATAACAATTATCAACGCCAACAAAAATAACTCCGGAACAGTACGATGCAGCAGCCTCTCTGCGTCATTTCAGGACGCCTACCTCACTGTACAGGGTGTGTATGATGTTCTACACATGTCACTTTTTAGAATTTTTGGGTTATTTTTGTGTTCTATATATATGTTTATTGAAGTTTTTCCAACATAACAAAAGCTCTAATCTGTCTTGATCACATGTTGTATAAACCTTACTCTGTGTAGATATTGCAATCTGTCTGCAACGGGGGAAACAATGGGAAAAAAAATCACTAAAGAAAAAAAGGGAAACAAAAATATTTACTCTAACGGTAAAAAAGTAAAAACCTAAAACTGAAAACCATTGGGCCCCCGCATTCATTATATCCGTATATTATATAGATATTCACTTTAGAACACTTGATCTTCCAAACTGATTGCTGAACCAATCCTAAACCTGATTAAGTCATTGTTTTGTATGTTTGTTTATTTTATTAAATAATAGAATTGATCTTTTACATTCCATGGAGAGGGTCGAATCAAATGATTTCCATTGTGTGGCTGCCAATCCTTTTCTAGCTGACAGTTCTACACGTGCCACAAACGTTCTAACTGGTGGGGATAGTTTCCAGAAAGGTCCATGTTGAGGACCTTCCATGTTGAGAATGGCCTCATGGGTCAGAGGAGTCTGATAGTTCCACCTCATCACAAGCACTTATAAGGGGATGTAGGATCGAGGCGCACAACTGTTTAAATGAAACAATGCAACGATAAGCTGTTTGTTGAGAGATAGCGGAAAATCTACTTATATTACATTTATTAGAATTGGGGCTGCGGTTTTCTGCAATAGAACAGGCCCCAAAAAGCAAGCTTTTCGGAGCTTGATATCCAAATGGCTAATACAATGTTGAGCAAACTTGCATTAACTTTGTCTGTCTCCTGAAGAGGAGATGCAGAGGACGGGGCTCTACGCGTCGGCAAAATGCCGCAAATCGGGCTAAAATAACAATAATTACATCATATTGGGCTGCCCCCTCCCTATGGAACCGCGATTGCCAGTATTATCTCCCTTCCTCTCCACTTATCTAGGAAGTGGGCAGGATGCGGGACACTTATCCACTCTTCCAGGGCACTGTGAGACTCTCGGGAGGCTCCCAAACCTACCGGGAAAGTAGTTAAAGTAGATTGCTTAGCAATTGTGGGCTACAGGCTATAATTTCTGGATTTTTCCCTAGAACTGGGATCTATAAATCTGATGCAATACACTTGCCCATGCGCCAACCAATGGCAGGCACGCACACTCCACTAGAACTCCTTAGTGGTAGAATTAAGCTCCTGGCAATGGGAAGAAAACCACTGCTTAGGGGTTTTCACCGTGATACGCCGTTATATGGGATGGTCATTTTTAGGGGACCCAAAGCAAAGATTAATAAATTAATAATTATGTTTGGAGTCTCTCTCTGGGTTCCAAATGATGTTAATATGGTTATAACATATTCGTAACATTGGTAATATTTTCCTCCTTCCTCAGTTAATGGATCTGTTCAGATAACCAATGGGAGCGTCACGGTGAAACCAAACACCAATATAAGCATGGTCTGCAATGCCTCGGGGTGGTTTCCAGCTCCTGCCATCACTTGGAAAATGAACAATACTTTAGCGAGTAATTTATATTACTTCACGGACTACGCTACAGGGGCAGACAGTGCTGTAAGCACTTTTACCATCAACCCAGATGGAGATATGAATTTAACCTGCCTGGCCTCAATATCCACGCTGAATGAGCCGCAGTCTGCAACGGTCAATGTGGCAGTACGTGAACAAATCCAAGGTAAGTGCGTCTGATGGTAAATACTGTATTGTCAATTTGGTAGGAACCTCACGCATTTTTTAAAAAAAACGTTTTTTGCATAAAAGCCTGCAGATGCTAACAGTGCCGTAACTAGACATTTTAGCGCTGTGTGCAAGAAACAGCATCGGCGCCCTTCCCCCCCTTACATACAAATCAGGGCTATTGCGTGCCTAGAAAATATAGGGGTGCGGTTTCATGTGAAAGAGGCGTGGCCACAGAGCTCCCTTTTACACATTACGGCAGGTAGAGTCAACTTATACACATTACAGCAGGCGGAGCTTCCTTTTTTTTTTACACATAATGCCAGCTTGGCCTCGAAGGGCCTGGTATTCAGACCTTCAGGAAATGCTCACAGAAGATCCGTGACCTCTTCCTCCCAGGGAGGACCTGTTGCAACAGGGGCCCTGTGTGTTCCAAGACTTACCGCGGTTACGTTTGACGGCGTGGCGGTTGAACACCAAATCCTAGCTAGGAAAGATATTCCGGGGGAAGTCATCGCTACTCTAATCAAAGCTAGGAAGGAGGTAACGGCGAAGCACTATCACCGTATCTGGAGGAAATATGTATCTTGGTGTGAAGCCAAGAATGCTTCTACGGAAGATTTCCTACTTATAATGGGAAATGTGATGAGGCCGAATTTACAAAAAAAAAAATGTGAAAAAATTCTGCAGTGTGCCCTGTGATAATCTCGCCAGCTCAGGCTGGCAAGATCACAGGGCAGCACTGTGATGTGCACCCTTTTGCCCAGCTTTCTCTGCCCCTGGTAGAGAAAGCTGAGCGGGGACTTGGCAGAGTGATCAGCTCTGTGTGTCCGATGGACACAAGCTGATCAATGTGTAAATATAAATAAATACATTTAAAAAAAAAATCATACTCACCTGTCCAGGTAGCCGGTGTCCGCTGCTCCGGTGAGCGCTGCCGGGGGCACCGGGTCCCCCATATGCTGCAAAGTGACCACGGTGCAGTAAAGTGATGCTGCAAAGCGGCAGCGCACTTTACAGCACAGGGGGGTCACCGCAGCGCACAGGATCCAGCGCCGGGCAGCCCAGCAGGAACAGCGCGGACCGGCTCCCTAGACTGGTGAGTATATTGATCCTCTGTGGGGGGGGTCCGCGGTGCGCGGGGGTAGTCGTGACTGGTGGAGTCAACCGGGCGGCGGCGGTAGCGGCGATGTCAGCGGGGGCGGCGCATGCGCAGCAGGACATCGGGGTATATTTTCTGAAAAATACCCCGATGATGCTGCAGAGTATCATCGCAGGGACAGAGCTTGACCGCAAGCTCTGTCCCTGCATGCGCTAGTTGATACATCCCTGCGATGTAATCAATTATCGCAGTGCGAGTTGGGGCGATTTTATCACCTGTCATCCGCATCCTGGATGCGGATGGTGATAAATAGGCCCCTAAATGTCCATCGGTTTGAAACTGACAGCAAAACTGCTACTTAGTAAATTTAGGGGGACATGTACTAAGCAGTGATAAAAGTGGAGAAGTGAGCCAGTGGAGAAGTTGCCCATGACAACCAATCGGCATTGACATAACATTTATAATTTGCATATTATAAAAGTATACAGAGCAGCTGATTGGTTGCCATGGGCAACTTCTCCACTGGCTCACTTCTCCACTTTTAGCACTGTTTAGTACATTTCCCCCAAAGTCCTAAGATTAGACATTGTAGACACAACTCCCAAAATTTGTTTGGGTATGGTACAGTATAAAAGATTTACAATGGCTAGGTCGGCAGAGATTCGGCACCCCATATGGTTGACATCAATTAGGTCAACACTGACAAAAGGTCTACCACATGAAAAGGTTGACATGGGAAATGGTCGACGCACTATTTTTATTTTATTTATTTTTGTGATAACACCCTCTGTCCACAGCCCAAGATGATTTTGCCATGGCGCAGAATTTACTCTTAAAACTAAGTACTTTATATACATTATAACATTTTAAGTGATCGTTTATGGTTTTTCCTTAGAAATAGGAAGCAGGGATGCCCTTGATCGCAGGATAATAAATATAACAAGTTTTCCCATATTATTTGTTGATATTTACACATACCCCTAATATATACTATTTTTTAAATGTTCACCTTTACTTATGTGACTATTTGGAATGTCCACAAGAGGTCAATCACTTACTGAATTGGAATCAGACATGATATTGGTATGAATAGGGAGAAGGGGATGACCTCCTGTTCTACAGTAACTTACGGCCACAAATACACAAGATGGGAAAACAGGATTTCCTAATATCCCGTTTATACCCCTTTCCCACCTCACTAATAACCCGGTATCGACCAGGTATATTGCTGGGGGTATCCGTTTGGATGGTCGACAGTCACTAGGTCAACCACTATAGGTCGACCTTTTCATGTGTCAACCATTTTCATGTGTCGACCATCTGTCTATGTCGACCATGCCAATGTCAACCAATAGTGGTCGACCTAATGACTGTTGACCATAACATGGTAGACCATTCATACCGGAACCATTGCTGGTTCGACACGGGTCACTGTGCGGTGTGAAAGGAGTCACTCCTGAATTCCCGTGAATAAAGAAGGGTTATTCCCGGGTTATTACCGGGTCAGGTGCAGTGCCACCTGGGACCCGTTCACAGTATAGGCAGAGGCGGCGTTGGAGATGATCTAATCTCCCAGCGCCGCCTCCGCACCCGCCCTTGATGCCGCCTCTGTTCCCGGTCCCGATGGCAACCCAACCCGGCATATTGCCGGGTCGGTAAGCCAATCTGAAAGGGTCCAATGCCTGCACACAGGAAGGACCCGTTTCCAATTCTTGGGTGCAACACAGCATTGTGATGTGAAAGCGGTACAATCTGGAGCACCTATGAATTACACAGGTTCTGTGGCTGATTAAAACCAGGTGAAAAGCAGGCATGAATTTAGCTAGCCACAGAACCTGTATAAATGATAGGTGTCCCTGAATAAAGGGGTATTATGGCAGGCCTAGTAAAACAGTAAGTGTATCTAATGAGATACAATACATCAATATAAGACGTATCATTGCTATTTAGAGACTAATAGCGGTCTATTCATGAAGCAGTGAAAAGTGTGGAGAAGTGAGCCTGTGGAGACGTTGGCCATGACAACCAATCAGCTGCTCCGTACAATTGTATAGTATGCAAATTATAAATGTTACTTCAATGCTGATTGGTTGCCATGGGCAACTTCTCCACTGGCTCACTTCTCCACTCTTTTCACTGCTTCATGCATAGACCCCATTGCATTATTGCATTATTTGTCACCTGTGAGTGAGAGGGGCCTGAATCTGAGTAACGCATGTCCGAGCGGCGGCATTCTGAATGTGAATGGAGTGTAAATGGCATGCTTATTGGACTATATGGACCAAATTTGTCCATACGCGAGAGCTGATTCAGCTTCAGTAGCAGTTTTGTCAAAATTGCAGAACTGCTACTGCTTAAAATCGCATGCTGAGTGATGCCCAGCACAGGGCCAGGCCGTCCGGCATGTGAAGCGCCGCCCAGCGATGCGTTCGGATTTGAAATGTGAATGCAGCACAGAAATTGAGAAACATCGGGAATATTGGTTGCCCCCCTGCACACCGGCGCCATGTTTTCTGTTGAAGCAATCGCAGGTGACATCACCCACCTGCCTCGAAAATGGCCACTACACACCTGTGTTTCCCGCACTGTCAAAGTCGAAAAATATTGCAATACACACATCACGTACAAACTACACACAGATGGCCTCTGCGTGTGTACTTGTTCTGCTGTGCGTGCGCATATTCACAATTTGCGTATGGTCGCTCCCGCGGTCCTGCGCATTAGCGCGTGGTATGTGTATTTACGGTAGAGTTTGTGAACGCACGAAAAAGTAATCAAAACACATTACATATTTAATCCAAATAGTGCACAATGTACACATAGTCCCCCTGCATCACATCAGCAAGTTACAACTGTTTAAATGGTATCAGAACAAAGGGATTCACCTTTACAGGATAGGAGGGGACAGAACAAGGTTATAAGGTGGTGTTTGGTATCCAGCTGTAGGGTATTTTAAGGGCAATATTCCGGTGTTGGTTTGCAGAAGATCGCACGCTCCTGCGAATAGTTATGCTCAGGAGTAGAATATAAATATAAACTGTATTCACTGTACATTTGGTATGCGGTGGGAACCCAGAGGAGACCACCCACAAGTGCATCTGGAACAGACATCGCCCACCTATTCAAACCAACTTATGACCTCTCCTGTACTGTAAATGACCATCCCTGTGTCCAATGGACAAAGAGATTACAGTATCCATTGTGTTAAGTTTTGGAAGATTGTATAAAAGAGCCAGCTGCATGCCTGGTCACACACAGACTCTAAACGTCATCTACCCTGATGACTGTGGACCAGACTGGGAAGCGCAGGCGAAAACAAACAAGTATGTACCATTGATTGTAGCCATTATTCTATTGTATTGTATTGTTTATATTGTTACCCCCTGCAAGTAAAGAGCCATTGGTGGGTTAGACCCCAACGTAGTTTTGATTTACAATTGGTGTCGTGTTCCATTTCCTTGCTAAGGTTTAAAGTGTATTTACAGCCACTCGGGCTGCTGCATTGTGCTAACAGCGTATAGGCCTGTGTACGCAAACTGTGTAGTCCCTACGCCCTTTCGGTGTACATACGCAGAGTGCGTACACTGTGCGACCTTTGTGTACGTAAGGGTTGTGAATAATATAAAGGTGAAAGATTAATTACTGCGGCCACAGCGGCTCAATATTAAAGTGTATCAAGTGTGTTTAAGGTATATGCTTTTTAGTCCTGTAAGTAAACCAGCGTTTACAATTGGGGGCATCGTCCGGTTTTCACATGCTCACAGCCTAACAGGTCATAGCAGACTAAATCTATCAGCAAAGGGCGGGAAGTTATCCTACGTAACCTCTTCCTGGTCGATGGATATGCTGAAAACCCTATTTGTGTGCTGTTAGATTGTGTCTGCTCTCTCTGGTCTGCAGAGGTGCTGGTAGAACCCGTAAAACAGGAAAACAGCTATTTAAAAATCTGTGAATTTTTTTGGCACAAAAAAGCGTACACAAAGGGCACCCATAATTTGCATACCCTCTCACATTGTTGCCGCAAGACTCAGATTGCCAGATACATTTAGATCTGTGTGAAATCGGATACATTTGTTGCTATATAGTTAAAACTGAAATAACAGTATTTTAAGGAAGTAAGTGTAAAGACACAAACACAGGTCTGCATAAAAGGTTACACATAACAAGCGGTTGTGCTTGTGGGCGAGCATAGTTAGTATTGCTCACATTTACAGAGTTGTGTGATTTGTTTTATTGCGTACACACATTGGTACACATGGTACGGAACGTTAGAACAGCGTACAAAAATGTGCACGTGGTGCAAGGCCGCACACGTGGCATAGAGGTACGCACGGTTGCGTAATTACGCAAGCTTGCGTAGGGGTGTGTGCGCATAATAAAACCACACGATAGTTTGTTCAGTTAAAAGGTGGGACAGTAGCCATGCTACAATAGCACATAACTACCCGGTTTCTAAAGCAGATTAGTATAATACTTTTGTTTAAACTGTATTGCCTCTGGGGGTAAAGCTGGCAATCAGAACGAGTGAAAATTTTCTGTACAGAAAAACAAAGCGTATTTGAGTGAGTGAAAGCGGATTGAGTGGAGCTGAACCCAGGAACTGAAGTGGTCTAAGTGGCTGGAGTGGTAACACTGGGTTAGTAGAGGCCCGGTGGCGTAGGGTTCGCTACCTTGCGTGATTAGAACTAAGTGGTCTAAGTGATCTGAAGTGGTCTAAGTGTCCCATACAACTAAGTGATCTGGAGTGGTCTAGGTCAGGTGGTCTACAGCAATCCTAGGGCATATAGATAACTAGTATCTATAGGCTGTGCGATTGCATTGCATGTCCGTTTGTTCTACACAGCACAACGTGATACCATTGTGTCATGTGCGCTGTGGAAAAGCATACGCAGATGTGATTATATAGGCAAAGGGGTTTTTCTTTGATAACGTCGGGAAATCTCCCTGGTGGGCTTCTACTGGAAAGGGTGAAGGATAGTTATCTAATTTCTCTGTTTTTCACCCTACAAACAATTCCAGTTGAAAGATACCGAAAAGGAAATTTTCGTTGCCTCTCTCAGGAAAATATTTCAACAGAACCTCCACCGAAAGAAATTACGGTGCTGTAAGGTCTGATAGGAGCCTTAAGTTGGGTACATCGCCTTCGCTATCGACAGTGTATGGTAGTACCGGCCAATGTGGGCGAGAGTGGGTGGAAGCGCTCAGAGATACTTCCACCGTCTACTTACAATGAGTATTTTGGTGTTTGTGAGATTTTTATTTTAGCTATTAAAAAGACCCACAAATATGGGAGCCAGTTGCTCAAGTGAGAGACGTTTGTGCAGGGTTCAGGCTGAACAAGAAAGACCAAAAGGGTCAGCAAGGTGTATCATGTGTGAAAAATATGGTTCACACATGGAAGTTTTATGCAATGAGTGGGTACGTATGACTGACAAAGATAAGGTACCATTCCCTAGGATGGGCAGCTTTGAGCCAGAGGTATTGCAGAACTTAAGGATAAGGATATGTCTGATAAAATCCAGAAAACAAAGGATTAGACATACAGATTGCTTAAATCTATGGCAACAAGAGGGGGATGTGCAAAGGGAATTAGCTCGTGCAGCAGGTTCCAAACTTAGCGGGAAAACAATGGCGACCGCACCACCACCACCATATATTGTTGGGGAGAAAGTGGCTACAAGCAATGGTGCATTGGTACAGGATAGGAATGTGATTGATAAATGTACTAACGCTAACCCTTGCCAGCTGTATCCCGTTTTAAATTTCCCCCAGGATTGTGAGCAGGAAGATGAGCCCAGCAAGATATCGGCACTCTCTTTGGCAGCCACCATACAGGACACCCAGGTGGGCACGGCCCAACCACCAAGAGTTGTAGCAAGACCCCTAGCGGAGGGATAAGTGAGGTCGTGTCCACAGGTAAGTACGGTACCATACACTATGCAGAAACAATAGCTCCTCACATTATAGAGTCAAACCAGAATGACATAATTGAATTAAATCCTGTCAGGGTGATTGCAGTTCCCAACGGGAGAACTGACAATCAGGGAGTAACTCCCATCAGGAACATTGCCATGCATTGCCCTTGGTCCCGAGCAGAATTAAGGTCAATTATGTCAGAATTTCCCGATCCCAGAAAAGATCTAGTCGGATGCCAGAAGTTTGTTAAAGAGTTAGGTAACGCCCATGAGCCCACAAATAAGGATTGGCGAACAGTGCTACGAGTGTGTTTACCCTCAAATATTGACACCACGAAATTCATAACAGACTGTAAGTTAGATGCAGAAGTACCTCTCACTGATGAGTACAATCAGGAGAACGTAAAGCAAATCAATCTGCAATTAGGAGTGTGTTTCCCTACTGTTGTCAAATGGAATAAAATCTTCTCCATAAGACAAAAGGAAGGTGAAACGGCATCCGAATATTTCCATCGAGCACTGCAGGAAATAGCGAGATACACTGGGATCGAGGACATTAAAGATAATGCACATCATAGGGATGTAGCTGTTTCCGTATTAATGGACGGGTTAAAGGAGGCACTGAGAGCAAGAGTACAAACCTCTCTACCTAACTGGAGAGGTATCTCGGTGGCTGCATTGAGAGAGTCTGCTGTCGAGCACGATAGGAACATCAGTAAGCACAGGGAGTTACAGGGGGATAAGCTGATGACAGTAAGTATACAGGCTTTTACAGCAAAACCCCATCAGCCAAAATCCCAGACCCCTGCTGTTTGGAAAAGACCTAGAATATGTTACATTTGTAAAAAGGAAGGACATTTTGCCCAGGATTGTAGGAGCAGTGGGACACATAACGTATACCGACCCCCTAGACCAGTATACGATCCACACTACAATTCACATAATTGGGATCAGGGACCACCTAGGAGGAATTACGAGCCACATGCAGGGGAAACAAGGAGGTACCCACCAAGGAGAGATTGGCAGAGCTCCGAAAATTCTCAGCTACCCCCCTCACATATTGTAGCTGCCAGTGCGCTGCGGGAGGGTCCCAATACACAATAGGGGTTGGGCCACACCTGTAGTCTGCAGCCAGTGAAGTTGATTGCTAGCCTTGGTAGTGAACCTGAGGTCACGGTTGATGTAGCTGGTGTACCATTATCATTTCTTGTAGATACAGGGGCGGCCAGGTCAGTGTTGAATTCCACATCAGGTATAAAGACCACGGAAAAAATGATTTTGGAAATGGGAGTAACAGGAACAGTGCAACAATACCCTTTGAGTAGACCTGCAGAGATTACGATAGGGCCCTTGCAAACCAAACATTCTTTTCTGCTGGCTGCATCGGCTCCGACTAATCTACTCGGCAGAGACTTATTATGTAAAATGCGGTGTGTCATATATTGTACTCCTGAGGGTGTCTTCTTGGATATACCTGAGAACCATGCTCAAGAAGTACAAGATATACTAGACACCCCTCAAAGGCTAATGTCGCATTCTACTGTTATAGACAAGTGTCCATCAAAGGTAGAGAAAATGATCTCACAAATACCGGGTTCCCTTTGGACCAAAGATGGACAAGACACTGGATTGATGGCGAATGTAGCTCCAGTAGTAGTACAAGTAAAAGATGGTAGGATAGCTCCAAAAATCCCTCAGTATCCTTTGAAGCCAGAGGTAGAATTAGGAGTGTACCCCGTCATAGAGCGGCTGCTACAGCAGGGCATCCTAGTCAGGACGTCCAGCACCGCCAATAGTCCCATCTTCCCTGTGAAAAAGAGTGGGGGGAGGGGTTACAGGCTAGTGCAGGATCTAAGGGGGATAAACAAGATAGTTGAGAGCCAATTCCCCGTAGTGCCCAATCCAGCTGTCATCCTCATGCAAATTCCCCTTACTGCAACATTCTTCACTGTCGTTGACCTCCGTTCTGCTTTCTTTTCTGTCCCTCTTCACCCTGACAGCAAATACCTTTTTGCCTTTACATACAGGGGAGTACAGTACACCTGGACTCGTATCCCCCAAGGTTTCATTGACAGCCCAATTATTTTCTCCCAGGCTTTGCATGACTGTTTACAATCCTTTCAACCTGAGAGTGGATCAGTACTAATACAGTATGTTGATGACTTATTGTTGTGTTCTGACTCACTCGAATCGTCCTTGAAAGACACAAAACAGCATCTGTTTCATCTTTCCCATACAGGACACAAGGTTTCAAAGGATAAGTTGCAGTTGTGCCGGACCAGGGTCAAATATTTGGGACATTGCTTGACTCAAGGACTTAGACACCTCACTGCTGATAGAATACAGGCGATTCGCAACATGACTATGCCACAAACTCAGCAACAGATTCGCACTTTCCTTAGAATGTGTGGGTACTGTCGAAATTGGATTCCAGGGTTCCCTATACTGGCTTTACCTTTGCAAGAAATGGTCTCTTCGAACAAACCGGAACGTATCTCTCACACAGATGAGTCTGAACTGGCGTTTGAGAGACTCAAATAGTGCCTATCACAGGCACCTGCAGTAGGTATGCCAGATTATGAGAAGCCCTTTGAATTGTACGTGTCACAACTGAGGGCCTGAGCTGACGGGAGGCAGCCTCAGTTGTAGGGGCTGAGATGTACCGGAACCTGGGAGGTTGTATCAGACCCCTGGACATGTAAGTAATATGAATAATAACTGCCCGAAGGCGTGACCACGACAACTTGGATAAAAGTCAATGATGTTTATTATGACAACTCCGCAACACAGCAGCAGTAAAAGAAAACGTAAAAGTCAGCAAAGAATAAATACAGTTCCTGGGTACTACAGGATGGCAGGAGCCACAGGGCACTGGTAGTGTGAGATAGTTCTTATGATCTTCTAGATGGAAAGTCCTTACCAGGCCCGACTGTAGCAATGGAGATAACCCAGGATTGTGCCAGCTGGTGTTCCAGGAAAAGCTGGGTTGCTGAAGATAAAACAGCTGCTGTGGATACTGGCTGGAACCAGACTGTTGTTAGCACGGAGTGGATACTGGCTGGAACCAGTTAAATAATAAATGAACTTGGGAGCGATGAAATATGAACTGAAATGTAGAACTTGAGAGCGGAGAAATAATAATACCGGTGGAGAGTGGTAAAGTGTAGAAAGGACACCGGCCCTTTAAGGGAAGCTGTACTCTGCTGGAAGCTGAGCTGGAAGCAGGTAATGTTGTAGCTGGAAACAGATGAATCCACAATGGATTGGAGAGTCAGGCTACACCGCAGGTGGAATGCTGGTGCGGGTCTCTATGGTGGAAGTCTTGAGACAGGAGCTGGAACCTGGAAGACAATCACAGGAGAGAGACAAACAGGAACTAGGTTTGACAACCAAAGCACTGACGCCTTCCTTGCTCAGGCACAGTGTATTTATACCTGCAGCAAGGAAGGGATTGGCTAGGCAATTATGCAGATTATCAATACTGACAACAGATTGGTGGAAATGATCAGCTGACAGAATCCAAGATGGCTGCGCCCATGCAGACACTTGGAGGGAAGTTTGGTTTGTAATCCATGTGGTAATGAAAACAGTAATGGCGGCGCCGGCCACCGGAGACAGGAGGCGCCAGGCTGACAGATGCACATCCAACCACGCGGACACAGCGGAGGCCGCGGCTGACGTAATCGCCACTCAGACACTCTGCATGCAGAAGTTCAGGGACGGCGGCGGAGGCCGCGGGAGACGCCATGCCAGGTGTAATATGACGTTTACTGTGACAGCGTCCCAGAGTGACAGGAGAGGATACAGGAATGTACACATCAGGATAACAGATGGGATCCGGTCCTGGAGCGCTGAGCCAGCCTTAGGAGGCATCTGATGGGTAAGAAATGGCGTCCAGATACCCGGATCATGACAGCACCCCCCCCTTTAGGAGTGGCCCCAGGACACTTCTTTGGCTTTTGAGGAAACTTGGAATGGAATCTCCGGACCAAGGCAGGAGCATGGACATCAGAAGCATTGGTCCATGAACGTTCCTCAGGACCATAACCCTTCCAGTCAATAAGATATTGTAGTTGACCGTAACGGTGACGTGAGTCCAGGATCTTGGCCACTTCATACTCAACGCCTCGTTGAGTTTGGACTTTCGGAGTTGGAGGAAGTGAGGAATGAAACCGATTCAAGATCAGCGGTTTCAACAGGGAAACATGGAATGTCCTGGGTATTTTTAAGAAGGGAGGCAACTGGAGTCTGTAAGCAACAGGATTGATGACTTGTTCAATCTTGAAAGGACCGATATAGCGAGGTGCAAACTTCATACTGGGAACTCTTAACCTCAAATTCTTCGTGGATAACCATACCCGATCACCCACCTTGAGAGCAGGAACTGCTCGACGCTTCTTATCCGCAAACTTCTTGTACCTGAACGATGCCTTGAGCAGAGCTGATCGTACGCTCTTCCAGATATTGGCAAACTGATGCAAGGTGATATCCACTGCGGGAACAGAAGTTGCTGGAAGCGGTTGGAACTCAGGGACTTTAGGGTGGAATCCAAAGTTAGAGAAGAATGGTGTTGAAGCAGATGAAGAATGATACTGGTTGTTATGACAGAACTCGGCCCAGGGAAGTAATTGAACCCAGTCATCTTGAGAGGAGGACACATAGATGCGGAGGAAGGCCTCCAAGTCCTGATTCACCCTCTCGGTTTGACCATTGGTCTGAGGATGGTAAGCCGTGGAAAACTTTAGCTTGACTTGGAGGACTTGACATAAACTTCGCCAGAATTTGGCTGTGAATTGAACTCCTCGATCTGAGATAATTTCTTCAGGAAGACCGTGGAGTCGGAAGATCTCTTGTATGAATACTTGAGCCAACTTGGAAGCTGACGGAAGACCGGTGAGAGGAATGAAGTGTGCCATCTTGGTGAACCGGTCAACTACCACCCAGATGGTATTGAACTTGTTGCACATGGGTAAGTCTGTAATGAAATCCATCGATAAGTGGGTCCATGGTCGACGGGGAACGGATAGTGGAACCAGTTGCCCCGCAGGCGACTGGCAGGATACTTTATGTTGGGCACACTTTGGGCAAGATGCAATAAACTCCAAGACGTCCTTTTTCAGAGTTGGCCACCAATAGGACCTAGAGATAAACTCCAGGGTTTTTTGGATACCTGTATGTCCGGCAAAACGGGAAGCATGGGCCCAATGCATGAGCTTCTTCCTTAGCATCGGCTTCACAAAACTTTTCCCTGATGGGGGCGTAGAGTCCATCCCTACCGTGGAGAATGCCAACGGATTTATAATAGGATGCTTGTCTGAAGACTCTGACTCATTTTCTTGCTCCCATGAGCGGGAAAGGGCATCGGCCTTGCGATTCTGAGAGCCCGGACAGAACTGGAGTTTAAAGTCGAACCTGGAAAAGAAAAGTGCCCATCTGGCCTGACGAGGGTTGAGACATTGTGCGCCCTTCAGGTATAAAAGGTTCTTGTGGTCTGTAAGTATGGTGATTGAATGAGAAGCTCCCTCCAACAGATACCTCCACTCTTCTAGAGCGAGCTTGATGGCTAGCAACTCCTGGTCGCCAATGGCATAGTTGCGCTCAGCTGGGGAGAACTTCCGGGAGAAGAAACTGCAAAGGTGTAAATGGCCATCTTTAGCCCTCTGAGATAACACCGCTCCTACTCCAACGGAGGAGGCATCCACCTCTAAGATGAAAGGAGAGTCGATGTCAGGCTGTTTCAGAACAGGCGCAGAGATGAACCTTTGTTTTAAAAGATGAAATGCTTGCATGGCTTCTTCAGACCACTTGGACGGGTTAGCACCCTTCTTAGTGAAAGCAGTAATAGGCGTCACAATGGTGGAAAAGTCTCGTATAAACTTTCGGTAATAGTTGGCGAACCCTAAGAACCTCTGGACCCCTTTGAGGGTTAAGGGTACCGGCCAATTTTGGATTGCTTGTAGTTTCTCAGGATCCATCTCTAGTCCGGAACCGGACACAATGTACCCTAGAAACGGAATGGACTTGACTTCAAAGACGCATTTTTCTAATTTGCAATAGAGATGATTGACACGGAGACGGGACAGAACCTCTTTAACCCAAAAACGATGTTCCTCTAAATCGTTGGCAAAAATGAGGATATCGTCTAGATAGACCACGACATGACGGTATAGAATGTCTCTGAAGATCTCATTGACAAAATGCTGGAAGACAGCTGGAGCATTGCTCAATCCGAAGGGCATGACGAGGTACTCATAATGTCCGTCACGGGTGTTAAAGGCGGTCTTCCACTCGTCACCCTCACGGATCCGGATGAGATTGTATGCACCTCGCAAGTCCAGCTTTGTAAAGATGGTAGCTCCGCTAACTCTGTCAAAGAGCTCAGTAATCAGGGGTAAAGGATAACGGTTCTTGATGGTAATGTCGTTCAAACCTCTGTAGTCGATGCACGGCCGCAGACCACCATCTTTCTTTTTTACAAAAAAGAAGCCTGCGCCGGCTGGAGAAGAAGAAGGTCGAATGAACCCCTTTGCTAGGTTCTCTTTAATATATTCCTCCATAGAATGCGTCTCGGGCAGAGACAACGGATAAGTTCGGCCTCGAGGTGGAACCTTCCCTGGAACGAGATCAATCGGACAGTCCCATTCTCTATGAGGAGGAAGGATATCAGCAGAAGCTTTACTGAACACATCCGTGAAATCTTGATATGGAGGAGGTGGAACATCAGACGACCTGGGGGAGGAAGAACAGACAGGCAATACTTTAAATAAACATGTCTCAGCACAGGAGGAACCCCATGCCAGGATTTGCGTAGTCGTCCAATCAATTGTAGGATTGTGAAGACGGAGCCATGGAAGGCCCAGGACCACAGGATGTGTGGCTCTTGGAATCACTAAAAAAGAAATAAGTTCGGAATGAAGAACTCCCACTCTCAGACGAACTGGTAGAGTCCTTAAAGAAATAACTGCATCAAAAATTTTGCTGCCATCCACGGCAGTTAAAGAAATGGACGAAGGAAGTCTCTCGGTGGGTAGGGACCACCGTTTAACATAGGCTTCGGTAATAAAGTTCCCAGCTGCTCCGGAATCAAGGAGGGCAATGACGTTCCGATAACGTTGAGCAACTTGAAGCGAGACTGGGAGATTACAATCTTGAGGAGATGGAGAGGAGATCATTACTCCTAGCCGGCCCTCTCCTTGGCGAGCTAGGATTTGGAGTTTCCCGGACGTTTGGGACAGGCATTAATGGTGTGAGACGGAGCTGCACAATAGAGACAGAGAAACTCGGAGAGACGTCTTCGGCGCTCAGCAGGAGTTAAACGGGAACGGCCAAGTTGCATGGGCTCATCTTTAGATGGTGACAGTTGACGAGGAGGAGGAGCAGAAGATTTTGGAGCAGATGATCTTCCACGCTCAGTTGCTCTCTCTCTGAAACGTAAATCAACTTTCGTGCAGAGTGAGATTAGCTCATCTAACTTAGAAGGTAAGTCTCTGGTAGCTAACTCATCTTTAATACGCTCAGATAAGCCATGCCAGAATGCAGCATACAGGGCCTCGTCGTTCCATGCCAGTTCGGATGCCAGGATCTGGAACTGTATCAGATATTGTCCTACAGTACGTGACCCCTGGCGTAAACGGAGAATCTCGGATGAAGCTGAGGTTACCCGGCCTGGCTCGTCGAAGATGCGCCTGAATGTTGACACGAAGGCAGTGTAGGAAGATAGCAGGGTGTCGGACCTCTCCCATAACGGTGATGCCCAATCAAGGGCTGAGCCACTGAGAAGAGAAATAATGTAGGCAATTTTTGTACGGTCACTGGGAAAATTGCCAGGTTGTAGCTCAAACTGAATCTCACACTGGTTGAGAAATCCCCTGCAGAATCTTGGAGATCCGTCAAATTTTGCTGGCGTTGGAAGATGAAGACGTGGAGCAGAAATGGGTAAGGTGGGTGGGGTTATAGCTGGAGTCACTGTGGTTGACGCACCAGACGCGCCTGATCCACGGAGAGTTGTCTGAATCCCATCCAGCCGAGTAGAGAGATCCTGGAGACAGCGGATGATGTGGCCCTGTGCAGCCTCCTGATGTTCTAGTCGGGCTGCCAGTTCTTGCATCGGCCTGGCCGCTTGATCCTGGTCTCCGGCTGGATTCATTAGGTCAGTGCTTACTGTCACAACTGAGGGCCTGAGCTGACGGGAGGCAGCCTCAGTTGTAGGGGCTGAGATGTACCGGAACCTGGGAGGTTGTATCAGACCCCTGGACATGTAAGTAATATGAATAATAACTGCCCGAAGGCGTGACCACGACAACTTGGATAAAAGTCAATGATGTTTATTATGACAACTCCGCAACACAGCAGCAGTAAAAGAAAACGTAAAAGTCAGCAAAGAATAAATACAGTTCCTGGGTACTACAGGATGGCAGGAGCCACAGGGCACTGGTAGTGTGAGATAGTTCTTATGATCTTCTAGATGGAAAGTCCTTACCAGGCCCGACTGTAGCAATGGAGATAACCCAGGATTGTGCCAGCTGGTGTTCCAGGAAAAGCTGGGTTGCTGAAGATAAAACAGCTGCTGTGGATACTGGCTGGAACCAGACTGTTGTTAGCACGGAGTGGATACTGGCTGGAACCAGTTAAATAATAAATGAACTTGGGAGCGATGAAATATGAACTGAAATGTAGAACTTGAGAGCGGAGAAATAATAATACCGGTGGAGAGTGGTAAAGTGTAGAAAGGACACCGGCCCTTTAAGGGAAGCTGTACTCTGCTGGAAGCTGAGCTGGAAGCAGGTAATGTTGTAGCTGGAAACAGATGAATCCACAATGGATTGGAGAGTCAGGCTACACCGCAGGTGGAATGCTGGTGCGGGTCTCTATGGTGGAAGTCTTGAGACAGGAGCTGGAACCTGGAAGACAATCACAGGAGAGAGACAAACAGGAACTAGGTTTGACAACCAAAGCACTGACGCCTTCCTTGCTCAGGCACAGTGTATTTATACCTGCAGCAAGGAAGGGATTGGCTAGGCAATTATGCAGATTATCAATACTGACAACAGATTGGTGGAAATGATCAGCTGACAGAATCCAAGATGGCTGCGCCCATGCAGACACTTGGAGGGAAGTTTGGTTTGTAATCCATGTGGTAATGAAAACAGTAATGGCGGCGCCGGCCACCGGAGACAGGAGGCGCCAGGCTGACAGATGCACATCCAACCACGCGGACACAGCGGAGGCCGCGGCTGACGTAATCGCCACTCAGACACTCTGCATGCAGAAGTTCAGGGACGGCGGCGGAGGCCGCGGGAGACGCCATGCCAGGTGTAATATGGCGTTTACTGTGACAGCGTCCCAGAGTGACAGGAGAGGATACAGGAATGTACACATCAGGATAACAGATGGGATCCGGTCCTGGAGCGCTGAGCCAGCCTTAGGAGGCATCTGATGGGTAAGAAATGGCGTCCAGATACCCGGATCGTGACAGTACGGTACTGAAAGTGCTGGGTGCGTGGCAGGGGCCTTAACTCAGAGACATGGTGATGCCAGCAGACCGGTAGCTTACTACAGTGCACAGTTGGACACTGTAGCGCGGTCTCTCCCCACTTGCTTGCAAAGTGTTGCAGCGATAGCTTTGCTAGTAAGTAAAAGCGAGGATGTAGTGTTAGGACATGACCTGACCATTCATACACCTCATACAGTATCAGCCTTACTAAACTCCACCCAAACCAGACATGTCTCATCTGCTCGGTTTACAAAGTGGGAATTATCACTGATGGCCCTGGTAAACATCACCATTAAGAGATGCAGCTCACTAAATCCTGCAACTTACTTGCCAAGTGTGCCTGGACAGGCACAAAGGGTGGAGGATGAGAATGATGGTGAAGGAGGATTTAGTGCAGACACTGATACGCATGATTGTATGGAATACCTGAATCAGACTTTCACAGCGAGACCTGACATCAGTGACAACCCACTGGAAGAACTAGACTTTACCTTCTACACTGACGGTAGTTGCCACAGACAGACAGAATCAGGAGACTTGTGCACAGGATATGCAGTTGTAGATGACGAAGGTATCATAGAAGCTGAACCCCTGGGCCCACCGCATTCAGCACAAGTTGCTGAGTTGGTTGCCCTAACCAGAGTGTGTGAATTGGCCAAGGGTAAGTCAGCTAATATATACTCAGATTCTAGGTACGCCTTTGGAGTGGTGCATGATTTTGGGGCCCTATGGTGCCTCAGAAATTTCATGACGGCAGCTGGCACACCTGTAGCGCATGCATCCCACATCAAAAGGCTTTTGACAGCAATGCTGGAACCAGACAGAGTGGCTGTTATCAAGTGTAAAGCACACACTTACAACCAAGACCCAATTTCACTTGGTAACAGCCGGGCAGACGAAGCTGCTAAATCAGCAGCAAGCACCCCCATACAAACGAACATCACATCACTGATGACATTTAACACGATCAACACACAACAATTAATCGAAATGAAAAATTTGTGTTCCCTACAGGAAAAGGCAGTCTGGAGGGCAAAGGGGTATGGCCAGGAGTCCTCAGGACTGTGGACAGGTGGACACGGTAAGCCGGTGGCCCCCAGAGCATATCTTCCAAGTCTAGCTGAGGCGGCACACGGTCTGACTCATCTGGGCAAAGAGGGTAAGTGCAAAGTTGGTAAGAGCCTACTGGTGTGCGCCAGGATTCTCTTCTCATGCAGGTAAGAGAGCAATGACATGTTTTACTTGCTTGAGGAAGAATATTGGAAAGACAATACCAACAGAGCCATCCCATATCCCTCCGACAGACGGACCTTTTCAGGTAATACAAATCGATTTCATACAGTTACCACCCTGTAGGAATTTGAAATATGTGTTCGTTTTTATTGATGTATTTTCCAACCGGGTAGAAGCGTTCCCTGCTGCCACAAATACTGCTACGTTCACTGCAAAGAAAATTGTGCAGGAATTTGTGTGTAGATATGGTATCCCTAGAATGATTGAAAGTGACAGGGGTACCCATTTTACAGGTGAAGTCTTTCAGGTCATGTGCAAACTGATGGGAATTAATAGCAAGCTGCATACTCCGTACCGGCCACAGGCAAGTGCAAAGGTAGAGAGAGTGAACAGCACTATTAAGAACAAGATGAGCAAAGTAATGGCTGAAACTGGATTGTTGTGGCCAGAAGCGTTGCCACTAGTGTTGTACAGCATCAGAACCACTTCCAGGTCTCCACTTAACTTATCACCCTTTGAAATTCTTTTTGGTCAACAACCTCATGTAATGATAGACCCCCAGGATGATTTGAAATGTAATAATGAAGTGACTGTGAAATATTTGGTTGGGATGAGCCAGCAGCTGAGAAATCAACAAAGAAATCTAAAGCTGGTGATTCCTGACCTACCGGACAGTAATTGTCATGACATTGAGCCTGGGGATTATGTGATGATTCGAAATTTCTTACACTCAGGTTGCCTCATAGACAGGTGGGAAGGACCATATCAAGTCTTGTTAACCAGCACGACAGCATTGAAGGTCACCGAAAGAGAGACTTGGGTCCACTCGTCCCACTGCAAGAAGGTCGATAACCCGGAGAGAACTCGTGACAAAGAGCAGAGTGTAGAGAATCTCGTATCACTGGAGTGTATGTTCCGGGAAAGTTGAGAGGCAGGACTGTTGAAAGGCACCTGAGCACGGAGAGCAACAAGATCTAGAACGGTTGTCGCACCATTTTCTTTTTTCACCTCCCCCTGCATTTTCCTTTCTTTTCTCCTTCTTATTTTCCTTCTTTCCCCTAACGAAATGGATCGATCACAAGAGACTGCGTTTCGGGTTCTACTAGTAATTCTGTTTTTAATCAGGACAATTTGTTTTGGTGAGGGTCCCAGAGAGGTCGAGCAGGGATCTGGAATGGGTTCTGATGGCGAGTACGAATTTGTAGGATCTCAGGAGCAGCACATCACTCGAGTAAAGGCTGGTATCAGTAAGCGCTCTGGTAGTTATTGAGTTCGGAGGCACTGTGAAGGGTTATTGTCTGATGAATATTGTATTTGTAGGAATTGTGAGAATATGGTAGAGGATGGGTGCATCCAGACATGTCAGTCCAACCTTAATATCGACATGGACCGCCATCCGTTGAGTGATTACCACTCACTAGTGGGTAAGGTCTTAAACCAGACAGAATGCTGGGTGTGCTCACAGGTACCTCAAGGTCAGAGTAAGTTAGGATTAGTACCATACCCTTTAGCAATAGATGAGGTACTTGAATTACGGGGTGGGAGACCGGTGGACAAGAAATTCAAAATCTCTAGGCCCCCTAGTTTGAAGCTCCACCAGTATCATGTAGACAGGTCTTTATTATGTTTTAATATTTCCAATTACCGAAAACCGGGAAATTGGGAAGTGACGTGGAATAACCAGACAATGACCTTTTCACACAGAGCTGATAGGATACCCATAGACTCTGAACTTGTACGCCAAATAGCCAACAGTGGGAGGTATTTTCGGTATAGGTATACCCGTGGAAGCAAGACCATGTGGGTTGGAAAAGTATCGTCAGGGTATTGTGCCCATATCATCCAGCCCGATACTTGTACTGAGCAGATGGGAGAACTAGGGATTGGATTCTTTACTTGGAAAATTTGTAATATGGTGATGTTATATTTTGTCCCCTAATTCCTCCCAGATGATGCCTATTTCATATGTGGGAGGAAAGCGTACAAGTGGCTTGCCCCGAGCTCAGAGGGATTGTGTTATATTGGGAGAGTACTACCGGAGGTCATAACCATAACCCATGATAAAATTAAAGACGTTCACCGCAGTGCTCAGGCTCCTTATACTCATACTCACTATGAACACATTATCAAGAGACACCACATAGATAGGGCAGAGCACGCAGCCTGTGATTTGATCCACGAATCCACCGGGATTCAGTTCCTTCTCGCATTAGACATCACCCGTACTGCCAGAGGAACTATAAATTATAGGTATATCCATGCGCTAGCGAACTTGATAGATAATATCACTGAGATGTATGATGACACCTTCAGGTATACGGGAAGGGAGTTACAAGCCTACAAGAAGGAACTGATTCAGCACAGGATGGTCCTTAATTATGTCACAGCCGTGACAGGTGGGTACTGTGTTACTCTGCCAAGTCAATATGGTGTGAAGTGCTGTACATATATTACAAACAACACTGATGATTCCACGGAGATCATCGATCAGAAGATGGACGAGATCTTGCAGTTGAAGTGGGAGTTCAGGAGGAAGCACAACCTTACCTTAGCGACTGTGAGTAATGAACTGACCGGCTGGGTCTCATGGTTGAACCCACGCAAATGGTTCTCAGGTTTAGGAGAGTGGGTTCAAAACGTCATTATGAGTGTAGGGAAGTTTTTCCTTTGTATCCTGGGAGTCATCATAATTATTGGCTTGATATTTGGGTGTATTCAAATTCTAATGCGGCGCAAGCACGGGCCAAATTTGATGAGTCTAAGGAGTGAGGGCGCTGTTATAGCAGTAGATTTAATCTATGATCCATCCATAGAGACAGTGTTATGATAAGGATTGCAAATGAATTTCATGGCCTGTTTCTTTCACCCATTTATCTTTGTCTCCCCCTCTGCCCAGATACATCCAACCGGAAAAGACGTCAACCCTACCCAAAATGTTTATGTGAATGTATTTGCATATATGTGTCTTATCTTCATCTCTTCAACCTCCAGTTAATGACACATAGTCGACAGGTGATATCCACATATACTAGCACTCACATATGTTCCCCCTCCATGTATCATCAACTAAATGTGCACCCCATTTGTTGGAACAAAAAGCCGAAAAGAGCTCGGTAGTGCTTGTTGGCCCATTTACAGACCCTTAGTACGGGATGAGAAGGATTTAATGTATACTTTGCAATACCTCGAAGCTTATTTAGAACATATACGGCACGATGATACATGCCCCTCAGACATGGATTCATACATACATGCTTTTTACTATCCCACTAGGTCATACATTTCCCACCTACAACTCTCCCCCGACCATCCAAGCTTCTGTATATATATTGTATAGATATTTTTCTGTTTATTGATTAGGTAGTGGCAGTTATTGGTGACTGCCAAAGGGTGGACTGTCAAAGTCGAAAAATATTGCAATACACACATCACGTACAAACTACACACAGATGGCCTCCGTGCGTGTACTTGTTCTGCTGTGCGTGCGCATATTCGCAATTTGCGTATGGTCGCTCCCGCGGTCCTGCACATTAGCGCGTGGTATGTGTATTTACGGTAGAGTTTGTGAACGCACGAAAAAGTCATCAAAACACATTACATATTTAATCCAAATAGTGCACAATGGCCCTCATTCCGAGTTGTTCGCTCGCTAGCTACTTTTAGCAGAAATGCAAACACAAAGCCGCCGCCCTCTGGGAGTGTATTTTAGCATAGCAGAATTGCTAACGAAAGATTAGCAATTGCTAACGAAAGATTAGCAATTCTGCTAATATTAGCAGAATTGCTAATGAAAGCAATTTCCTTGCAGTTTCTGAGTAGCTCCAGACCTACTCCTAGATTGCGATCACCTCAGTCCGTTTAGCTCCTGGTTTGACGTCACAAACACGCCCAGCGTCCGAACAGCCACTCCTCCGTTTCTCCAGACACTCCTGCGTTTTTACCTGGCAAGCCTGCGTTTTTTTTAGCACACTCCCTGAAAACGGCAAGTTTCCGCCCGGAAACTCCCACTTTCTGTCAATCAGCAGAGCGATTGAAAAGCTTTGTTCGCCTGTGAGTAAAATAGCATAGTTTTGTGTAAATTTGCTTAGCGCGTGCGCCCTGAGATGCATACGCATGCGCAGAACTGCCGGATTTTAGCCTATTAGCAATTCTGCTAAAATTAGCAGCGAGCGAACAACTCGGAATGAGGGCCAATGTACACATAGTCTCCCTGCACCACACCAGCAAGTTACAACAGTTTAAATGGTATCAGAACAAAGGGATTCACCTTTACAGGATAGGAGGGGACAGAACAAGGTTATAAGGTGGTGTTTAGTATCCAGCTGTAGGGTATTTTAAGGGCAATATTCCGGTGTTGGTTTGCAGAAGATCGCTAGCTCCTGCGAATAGTTATGCGCAGGAGTAGAATATACATATAAACTGTATTCACTGTACATTTGGTATGCGGTGGGAACCCAGAGGAGACCACCCACAAGTGCATCTGGAACAGACATCGCCCACCTATTCAAACCAACCTATGACCTCTCCTGTACTGTAAATGACCATCCCTGTGTCCAATGGACAAAGAGATTACAGTATCCATTGTGTTAAGTTTTGGAAGATTGTATAAAAGAGCCAGCTGCATGCCTGGTCACACACAGACTCTAAACGTCATCTACCCTGATGACTGTGGACCAGACTGGGAAGCGCAGGCGAAAACAAACAAGTATGTACCATTGATTGTAGCCATTATTCTATTGTATTGTATTGTTTATATTGTAACCCCCTGCAAGTAAAGAACCGTTGGTGGGTTAGACCCCAACTTAGTTTTTATTTACAATTGGTGTCGTGTTCCATTTCCTTGCTAAGGTTTAAAGTGTATTTACAGCCATTCGGGCTGCTGCATTGTGCTAACAGCGTATATGCCTGTGTACACAAACTGTGTAGTCCCTACGCCCTTTCGGCGTACATATGCAGAGTGCGTACACTGTGCGACCTTTGTGTACGTAAGGGTTGTGAATAATATAAAGGTGAAAGGTTAATTACTGCGGCCGCAGCGGCACAATATTAAAGTGTATCAAGTGTGTTTAAGGTATATGCTTTTTAGTCCTGTAAGTAAACCAGCGTTTCCCGCACCACTCCCCACCACCGTTGCGTAGCCGCCCCTGAATGCCCATCAGCTATCAATCACTATGCGATCACATCCCGGCATGATGTGAAAGTCCGTGCTCATGCAGTGTGTTCGTAGCACATGCACAGGCGTCTGATGTGTTATACACAGTGGTGCCAAGAGGGGAGGAGCAGGAACTATTTACCTGGGCCCAAGCCTGATGGAGGGGCCTAGAGGGGGCCTTTCCCCCCTCCCCTTACCTGGCAGCAGCACTTGCAGCTCTTCTCCTCACCCCAGCATGCTGCTGTGTGCAGGGACGGATTAAGGGGGTCATTCCGAGTTGATCGCTAGCTGCCGTTGTTCGCTGCGCAGCGATTCGGCTAAAAATCGTAATTTCTGCGCATGCGTATGCACCGCAATGCGCACACATGACGTACGGGTACAAAGATCTTTGCAGTTTTGCACATGTTCTAGCGAAGCCTTAAATCGCACGGCACAACGCAAGAAGATTGGCAGATAGTGGGCGTTTCTGGGTGTCAACTGACCGTTTTCAGGGAGAGTTTGGAAAAACGCAGGCGTGTCGGGGAAAACGCAGGCATGGCTGGGTGTTCGCTGGGCGGGTGTGTGACGTCAAAAGCCGTCCCTCCGTCGTTAGAATCAATGCACACGAAGAGTAAGTCCAGGGCTGGTCTTGTTTTGCTCAAAATGTTATTGCAGGTGCTCTGCTGCACAAGCGTTCACACTTCTGCAAAGCGTAAATACACTCCCCAGTGGGTGGCGACAATGCATTTGCACGGCTGCTAAAAACTGCTAGCGAGCGATCAACTCGGAATGACCCCCTAAGCCTTAGGGGTGCCAGGGGCACTTTAGAAAAGGGGGCCCCAGTGGAAGGGGTGGGGGTGGGCGGGTGTATATGAGATTGTGCATACCTCCCAACATGACCCATTCCAGGAGGGACAAAATGCTCTTTCAAGGACTTCCCTCTTAATATATGATTGTAGTCACCTGTATTGAACTATTTCATTGATAATAAGGATGTTTCAACAAAGGTGATTGCAGTCATAAGTTAAGAAGGAAGTCCAGGTAGAGAGCATTTTGTCCCTCCTGGAATGGGTCATGTTGGGATGTATGGATTGTGTATATTAAATTTAGCCCAATGGTGTATATTAGATTTAAACTAGTAGTTTAATAATGCCTGGGTACTGTTTATAGGGCCACCTTATTGAAAGACAACTATTTTATAAAATGTTCTTGCAGCGGAACAAAAAACAACTTAAACAACCTTAAAATACACATAGAAAAATAAAATCTATAATTTATCTTGTCACATGCAAAAATAGAAGCAGCCTCTGTACTACTGACACACTGGTACAGGACTCAGGAGGACTGTGTGTGTGTGTGTGTGTGTGTGTGTGTGTGTGTGTGTGTCTAGACCCTCATTAGATAACAAGTTACACAGGACTCAGACACCACAGTGATCCCACCCTGTGTCACTTGCAGCTATCTCCACCCTCCTATCTCTCCTCTGGTTGGGAAGTTCCGTTGATAGTTAGTTCATGATATCTGATACTGCTGTTGCTCATATTCTGGCTGTCTGATTCTGCTGCTGCATAAGAGGGAGTGATGTCAATGTGCTCTGGCCAGGGGGGCCCCCTGACAGAGGGGGGTCCGGGGTACAGTATGCCCTGCATCCCCCCCTTAATCTGGCTATGGCTGTGTGCTGGGTTGTAATGTGGCCTGGGAGGCACTTAAAGTACTATTTTTTTCTGTGGGGGTTTCTAAGTGCCATGCCTCCCATGATTAAGCCACGCCCCCTGAAAAGTACCTGGGCCCGGTCAGGCTCTCTACTGCCCTGACAGTGTGCAGGGGAACATGACATAATATGATGTAATAATCCTCTATTTTCATTATAATGTTTTCCAGGGAGCAGCTCGTCCCTGACTCAGACGGACATAATACTCATCGCTGTCTTTTGTTCCATCGGAGGCTTACTGCTGCTGATTGTCATTATCACAATTATAGTGATATGTTGTTGCAAAAAGAAAGACAGAGGTAAGTACTCACGTTAAATAAGTCACTGTTGCCTTTTTTTTACATTGCACTGACATAAAAGAATATACAGTATCTAGAGAACATCTGGGCAGGTGTGGGATCCTTAGTAGACTCTGGCCAGAACCTGCTGCGCGAGCGCCAGTCTCCAGTAAAATAGTACCTGCGCCATATTCCTAATGTCTTTTGCCTTACTGATGGAGAGGTAAGAACCGTGAAAAGGTGTGGGGTGTGTAGTGCGGGCCCATGTGCACCACAGCCCCTGCACACATTGTAGATACACCCGTGAGTCTGGAAGCAGTTTGCCCCCCTCTGACAGGATCCTGGAGGTTAGGTTTAGGCAGGAAAAGGTGAGTTAGGGTTAGGAGGCAGGCCCGGGAAGGTTAGGGTTAAGCACCAAGTGGGGAGGTTTAGGTTTAGGCACCCACAAGGGAGGGTTAGGGTAGGGGGCAGAGGAGGGTTAGGGTACTTTAGAGGGTATTCTGACCGCCGGCATCCCATCCATTGGGAAATCATACTGAGCCTTGTGAATCTGAGTATGACTTTAGGAAAGACATTATCTGTAATGGGGCAGAGCTTTTCATGCACACCCCTATAACTGTGCAGTGACTGGAGAGCAATGTACTGTAGATACTGTGGGGCAGATGTACTAAGCTGTGGAGAGATTGAAACTACTAACCACTCAGCTCCTGTCATGTTTCAAACACAGCCTGTAACATGGCAGTTAGGAGCTGATTAAACAAGTAACACCCAGCGGTGCAAGTATGCGGGTACACTCGGGTACGGACTACCCTTAAGAATTTGGCAGCGGGCCGGGTACGCAGTACCACCTGCCACACACTTTGCCATTGCCACAGTTATAATGTGCCACAAAGAAACAAGACCATGGTGCTTGGCAGCATGACGGCTCCTCCCACATTGTCATGGTTACTGGGAGTGCGACAGTGGCTGTGTTTTCCTGTTATAATGGAGGCATTACCATATAATGTTATTAAATTGGGGGAATTATTATATATTTCTATTATACTGGAGGTATCACTATATATTTCTATTATACTGGAGGCCTTACCAGTGTCGGACTGGGGCATGTAGGGCCCACCGGGGGAATGCAGTGGTAGGGGCCCATGTTTAGGGGTGTGGCCAGTCTGCAGAGGGGGTGTGGCCTGCCATATCATTGGTTTGACTAACCATTAGAGAGTGCAACATCTGGGCCCCTTCATAACTATATACAGTAAATTCAGCTGCTGCATGCATGATAATGTACCAGATTAATAACAGATTAATAACAGCAATGCACTGTAGAAAATACACCATAGTCCAGTGTAAGGTAACATATGTATAATGTATAATTCAAGTGCACAGTCTGGAACCTGATCCTTAGAGCAGGAGGTGGGCCCCCAGGCAATAGGGCCCACCGGTGGTTTCCCCTGTACCCCTGTGGGCCATATTTGTAGCCTTGCCTCCAGATTTCCCCGCCCCCCCCCCCTCAAAACAAAAAGGGGCTGTCGTGTGGCCACGCTGCTAATGTCATGTAGCCACTTCCACTAGCAGCATGTGGCCACGCCCATCACGACACATGACCACACCCATTTTTTGGCACTCAGTACCACTAAGAAAATGTTTCTACTTGCACCACTGGTAACACCCAGCACCTGATAGTACCGAGGATTAAGGGCACAGCTGCTGCAGCAGAAAGGGGCAATTGGCCACCCCACAAGAAATACTAAGATAATGAGAAAAGCTGCATTGCTGTGTCCTATTAGAAAACAAATGTGAGGTCTCCAACCCTTAAAATATTCTAGACATAAAAATCGCAATGATTATACATGCAGTATTCACAGCACTAATAGTACAAACCTAATGTGACCACATGTAATGGTATGATAAAATATTACTTATCCGGAAGGATGCAGTCGCATAGTGTTTGACGGGCGTCTGGGGGCGGAGATGCAGTGTTGGGTGGCAGGAGAACAGGAAATGCAGGCGTGTCATGCCCGTTTTCTAGACCGGCCAATGTAGTCATCTGCGTTTTTCTGCGACCGGAAGCATGGCGCGGGACCCCTGCATACGCAGCCAAATTGAGCTAAATGGGTTTGCAGTGCACCCACTATCATACCTCCCAACATGACCCTCTCCAGGAGGGACACAATGCTCTGCTCCTGCACTTCTCTCTTAATTTATGATTGCCGTCACCTGTGTTGAACAGGTAAATGGATAAGAAAGGTGTTTCAGCACAGGTGATGGCAGTCATACATTAGAGGGAAGTCCAGGAGCAGAGCATGGTGGCCCTCCTGGAGGGGGTCATGTTCAGGGCCGTCTTTTCATATGGGCTCAATGGGCTCTTGCCCAAGGTCCCCAGGAATATAAGGTTATCTGATAGCTGAGGGTCCCCTCTTTCCAGGGGTACCAGATTTTTGAAAATCGGCCCTGTGGAATCGGAGATATCTGACTTGAAAGCAGTGGTCCCCAACCAAGCCTGTTAATTTCTCTTCCCAGCCAGATATCTCGGGTTTTGTCTGACTTAGAGTATTTCTGAGGGTATAATCCAAAAGCTGGCACTCTCCCCTGTCAGTGGATACTGGCAGCTTGTCTCTACTATGCCCTGAATGAGAGATATAAGCCTTCAAGCAGCTGGTCCCTGCTCCAGCTCCACACGCCTAATATGCAGTTTTAGATTTTCGTTGGTGAATTGCTCTGGCTCCTGAACTCTGATCCCCAAGTCCCCAGAATCTTCTGAAAGGTGGGACTCTCTAGTTTTTTTTATCCCATTCAATGCTAAGAAATATATTTCAGGAACTTGAGATATCTGCAGTAGAGATGAGCGCCTGAAATTTTTCGGGTTTTGTGTTTTGGTTTTGGGTTCGGTTCCGCGGCCGTGTTTTGGGTTCGACCGCGTTTTGGCAAAACCTCACCGAATTTTTTTTGTCGGATTCGGGTGTGTTTTGGATTCGGGTGTTTTTTTCAAAAAACCCTAAAAAACAGCTTAAATCATAGAATTTGGGGGTCATTTTGATCCCATATTATTATTAACCTCAAAAACCATAATTTCCACTCATTTTCAGTCTATTCTGAATACCTCACACCTCACAATATTATTTTTAGTCCTAAAATTTGCACCAAGGTCGCTGGATGACTAAGCTAAGCGACACTAGTGGCCGACACAAACACCTGGCCCATCTAGGAGTGGCACTGCAGTGTCACGCAGGATGTCCCTTCCAAAAAACCCTCCCCAATCAGCACATGACGCAAAGAAAAAAAGAGGCGCAATGAGGTAGCTGACTGTGTGAGTAAGATAAGCGACCCTAGTGGCCGACACAAACACCGGGCCCATTTAGGAGTGGCACTGCAGTGTCACGCAGGATGTCCCTTCCAAAAAACCCTCCCCAATCAGCACATGACGCAAAGAAAAAAAGAGGCGCAATGAGGTAGCTGACTGTGTGAGTAAGATTAGCGACCCTAGTGGCCGACACAAACACCGGGCCCATTTAGGAGTGGCACTGCAGTGTCACGCAGGATGTCCCTTCCAAAAAACCCTCCCCAATCAGCACATGACGCAAAGAAAAAAAGAGGCGCAATGAGGTAGCTGACTGTGTGAGTAAGATTAGCGACCCTAGTGGCCGACACAAACACCGGGCCCATTTAGGAGTGGCACTGCAGTGTCACGCAGGATGTCCCTTCCAAAAAACCCTCCCCAATCAGCACATGACGCAAAGAAAAAAAGAGGCGCAATGAGGTAGCTGACTGTGTGAGTAAGATTAGCGACCCTAGTGGCCGACACAAACACCAGGCCCATTTAGGAGTGGCACTGCAGTGTCACGCAGGATGTCCCTTCCAAAAAACCCTCCCCAATCAGCACATGACGCAAAGAAAAAAAGAGGCGCAATGAGGTAGCTGACTGTGTGAGTAAGATTAGCGACCCTAGTGGCCGACACAAACACCGGGCCCATTTAGGAGTGGCACTGCAGTGTCACGCAGGATGTCCCTTCCAAAAAACCCTCCCCAATCAGCACATGACGCAAAGAAAAAAAGAGGCGCAATGAGGTAGCTGACTGTGTGAGTAAGATTAGCGACCCTAGTGGCCGACACAAACACCGGGCCCATTTAGGAGTGGCACTGCAGTGTCACGCAGGATGTCCCTTCCAAAAAACCCTCCCCAATCAGCACATGACGCAAAGAAAAAAAGAGGCGCAATGAGGTAGCTGACTGTGTGAGTAAGATTAGCGACCCTAGTGGCCGACACAAACACCGGGCCCATTTAGGAGTGGCACTGCAGTGTCACGCAGGATGTCCCTTCCAAAAAACCCTCCCCAATCAGCACATGACGCAAAGAAAAAAAGAGGCGCAATGAGGTAGCTGACTGTGTGAGTAAGATTAGCGACCCTAGTGGCCGACACAAACACCGGGCCCATTTAGGAGTGGCACTGCAGTGTCACGCAGGATGTCCCTTCCAAAAAACCCTCCCCAAACAGCACATGACGCAAAGAAAAATAAAAGAAAAAAGAGGTGCAAGATGGAATTGTCCTTGGGCCCTCCCACCCACCCTTATGTTGTATAAACAAAACAGGACATGCACACTTTAACCAACCCATCATTTCAGTGACAGGGTCTGCCACACGACTGTGACTGATATGACGGGTTGGTTTGGACCCCCCCCCCCCAAAAAAGAAGCAATTAATCTCTCCTTGCACAAACTGGCTCTACAGAGGCAAGATGTCCACCTCATCATCACCCTCCGATATATCACCGTGTACATCCCCCTCCTCACAGATTATCAATTCGTCCCCACTGCAATCCACCATCTCAGCTCCCTGTGTACTTTGTGGAGGCAATTGCTGCTGGTCAATGTCTCCGCGGAGGAATTGATTATAATTCATTTTAATGAACATCATCTTCTCCACATTTTCTGGATGTAACCTCGTACGCCGATTGCTGACAAGGTGAGCGGCGGCACTAAACACTCTTTCGGAGTACACACTTGTGGGAGGGCAACTTAGGTAGAATAAAGCCAGTTTGTGCAATGGCCTCCAAATTGCCTCTTTTTCCTGCCAGTATAAGTATGGACTGTGTGACGTGCCTACTTGGATGCGGTCACTCATATAATCCTCCACCATTCTTTCAATGGTGAGAGAATCATATGCAGTGACAGTAGACGACATGTCCGTAATCGTTGTCAGGTCCTTCAGTCCGGACCAGATGTCAGCATCAGCAGTCGCTCCAGACTGCCCTGCATCACCGCCAGCGGGTGGGCTCGGAATTCTGAGCCTTTTCCTCGCACCCCCAGTTGCGGGAGAATGTGAAGGAGGAGATGTTGACAGGTCGCGTTCCGCTTGACTTGACAATTTTCTCACCAGCAGGTCTTTCAACCCCAGCAGACTTGTGTCTGCCGGAAAGAGAGATCCAAGGTAGGCTTTAAATCTAGGATCGAGCACGGTGGCCAAAATGTAGTGCTCTGATTTCAACAGATTGACCACCCGTGAATCCTTGTTAAGCGAATTAAGGGCTCCATCCACAAGTCCCACATGCCTAGCGGAATCGCTCCGTGTTAGCTCCTCCTTCAATGTCTCCAGCTTCTTCTGCAAAAGCCTGATGAGGGGAATGACCTGACTCAGGCTGGCAGTGTCTGAACTGACTTCACGTGTGGCAAGTTCAAAGGGCATCAGAACCTTGCACAACGTTGAAATCATTCTCCACTGCGCTTGAGACAGGTGCATTCCACCTCCTATATCGTGCTCAATTGTATAGGCTTGAATGGCCTTTTGCTGCTCCTCCAACCTCTGAAGCATATAGAGGGTTGAATTCCACCTCGTTACCACTTCTTGCTTCAGATGATGGCAGGGCAGGTTCAGTAGTTTTTGGTGGTGCTCCAGTCTTCTGTACGTGGTGCCTGTACGCCGAAAGTGTCCCGCAATTTTTCTGGCCACCGACAGCATCTCTTGCACGCCCCTGTCGTTTTTTAAATAATTCTGCACCACCAAATTCAAGGTATGTGCAAAACATGGGACGTGCTGGAATTTGCCCATATTTAATGCACACACAATATTGCTGGCGTTGTCCGATGCCACAAATCCACAGGAGAGTCCAATTGGGGTAAGCCATTCCGCGATGATCTTCCTCAGTTGCCGTAAGAGGTTTTCAGCTGTGTGCGTATTCTGGAAACCGGTGATACAAAGCGTAGCCTGCCTAGGAAAGAGTTGGCGTTTGCGAGATGCTGCTACTGGTGCCGCCGCTGCTGTTCTTGCGGCGGGAGTCCATACATCTACCCAGTGGGCTGTCACAGTCATATAGTCCTGACCCTGCCCTGCTCCACTTGTCCACATGTCCGTGGTTAAGTGGACATTGGGTACAACTGCATTTTTTAGGACACTGGTGAGTCTTTTTCTGAGGTCTGTGTACATTTTCGGTATCGCCTGCCTAGAGAAGTGGAACCTAGATGGTATTTGGTAACGGGGGCACACTGCCTCAATAAATTGTCTAGTTCCCTGTGAACTAACGGCGGATACCGGACGCACGTCTAACACCAACATAGTTGTCAAGGCCTCAGTTATCCGCTTTGCAGCAGGATGACTGCTGTGATATTTCATCTTCCTCGCAAAGGACTGTTGAACAGTCAATTGCTTACTGGAAGTAGTACAAGTGGGCTTACGACTTCCCCTCTGGGATGACCATCGACTCCCAGCAGCAACAACAGCAGCGCCAGCAGCAGTAGGCGTTACACGCAAGGATGCATCGGAGGAATCCCAGGCAGGAGAGGACTCGTCAGAATTGCCAGTGACATGGCCTGCAGGACTATTGGCATTCCTGGGGAAGGAGGAATTTGACACTGAGGGAGTTGGTGGGGTGGTTTGCGTGAGCTTGGTTACAAGAGGAAGGGATTTACTGGTCAGTGGACTGCTTCCGCTGTCACCCAAAGTTTTTGAACTTGTCACTGACTTATTATGAATGCGCTGCAGGTGACGTATAAGGGAGGATGTTCCGAGGTGGTTAACGTCCTTACCCCTACTTATTACAGCTTGACAAAGGGAACACACGGCTTGACACCTGTTGTCCGCATTTCTGTTGAAATAGTTCCACACCGAAGAGCTGATTTTTTTGGTATTTTCACCAGGCATGTCAACGGCCATATTCCTCCCACGGACAACAGGTGTCTCCCCGGGTGCCTGACTTAAACAAACCACCTCACCATCAGAATCCTCCTGGTCAATTTCCTCCCCAGCGCCAGCAACACCCATATCCTCCTCATCCTGGTGTACTTCAACACTGACATCTTCAATCTGACTATCAGGAACTGGACTGCGGGTGCTCCTTCCAGCACTTGCAGGGGGCGTGCAAATGGTGGAAGGCGCATGCTCTTCACGTCCAGTGTTGGGAAGGTCAGGCATCGCAACCGACACAATTGGACTCTCCTTGTGGATTTGGGATTTCGAAGAACGCACAGTTCTTTGCGGTGCTACTGCTTTTGCCAGCTTGAGTCTTTTCATTTTTCTAGCGAGAGGCTGAGTGCCTCCATCCTCATGTGAAGCTGAACCACTAGCCATGAACATAGGCCAGGGCCTCAGCCGTTCCTTGCCACTCCGTGTGGTAAATGGCATATTGGCAAGTTTACGCTTCTCCTCCGACAATTTTATTTTAGGTTTTGGAGTCCTTTTTTTACTGATATTTGGTGTTTTGGATTTGACATGCTCTGTACTATGACATTGGGCATCGGCCTTGGCAGACGACGTTGCTGGCATTTCATCGTCTCGGCCATGACTAGTGGCAGCAGCTTCAGCACGAGGTGGAAGTGGATCTTGATCTTTCCCTAATTTTGGAACCTCAACATTTTTGTTCTCCATATTTTAATAGGCACAACTAAAAGGCACCTCAGGTAAACAATGGAGATGGATGGATACTAGTATACAATTATGGACGGACTGCCGAGTGCCGACACAGAGGTAGCTACAGCCGTGAACTACCGTACTGTGTCTGCTGCTAATATAGACTGGTTGATAAAGAGATGTATTAGTATGTATGTATAAAGAAGAAAGAAAAAAAAACCACGGGTAGGTGGTATACAATTATGGACGGACTGCTGAGTGCCGACACAGAGGTAGCCACAGCCGTGAACTACCGTACTGTACTGTGTCTGCTGCTAATATAGACTGGTTGATAAAGAGATGTCGTAGTATGTATGTATGAAGAAGAAAGAAAAAAAAACCACGGTTAGGTGGTATACAATTATGGACGGACTGCCGAGTGCCGACACAGAGGTAGCCACAGCCGTGAACTACCGTACTGTACTGTGTCTGCTGCTAATATAGACTGGTTGATAAAGAGATGTCGTAGTATGTATGTATAAAGAAGAAAGAAAAAAAAACCACGGTTAGGTGGTATACAATTATGGACGGACTGCCGAGTGCCGACACAGAGGTAGCCACAGCCGTGAACTACCGTACTGTACTGTGTCTGCTGCTAATATAGACTGGTTGATAAAGAGATGTCGTAGTATGTATGTATGAAGAAGAAAGAAAAAAAAACCACGGTTAGGTGGTATACAATTATGGACGGACTGCCGAGTGCCGACACAGAGGTAGCCACAGCCGTGAACTACCGTACTGTACTGTGTCTGCTGCTAATATAGACTGGTTGATAAAGAGATGTCGTAGTATGTATGTATAAAGAAGAAAGAAAAAAAAACCACGGTTAGGTGGTATACAATTATGGACGGACTGCCGAGTGCCGACACAGAGGTAGCCACAGCCGTGAACTACCGTACTGTACTGTGTCTGCTGCTAATATAGACTGGTTGATAAAGAGATGTAATAGTATGTATGTATAAAGAAGAAAGAAAAAAAAACCACGGGTAGGTTGTATACAATTATGGATGGACTGCCGAGTGCCGACACAGAGGTAGCTACAGCCGTGAACTACCGTACTGTGTCTGCTGCGACTGGATGATAAATAATGATATAAAAATATATATATATCACTACTGCAGCCGGACAGGTATATATATTATATAATGACGGACCTGCTGGACACTGTCTGTCAGCAGAATGAGTTTTTTATAGAATAAAAAAAAAAACACCACACAAGTGAAGTCACACGACGAGTGTTTAACTTTTTCAGGCAATCACAATATAGTATACTACTAACTATACTGGTGGTCAGTGTGGTCAGGTCACTGGTCAGTCACACTGGCAGTGGCACTCCTGCAGCAAAAGTGTGCACTGTTTAATTTTAATATAATATGTACTCCTGGCTCCTGCTATAACCTATAACTGGCACTGCAGTGCTCCCCAGTCTCCCCCACAATTATAAGCTGTGTGAGCTGAGCACAGTCAGATATATAATATATACATAGATGATGCAGCACACTGGGCTGAGCAGTGCACACAGATATGGTATGTGACTGTCTTGTACTCCTGGCTCCTGCTATAACCTATAACTGGCACTGCAGTGCTCCCCAGTCTCCCCCACAATTATAAGCTGTGTGAGCTGAGCACAGTCAGATATATATACATAGATGATGCAGGCATGCAGCACACTGGGCTGAGCAGTGCACACAGATATGGTATGTGACTGAGTCACTGTGTGTACCGTTTTTTTCAGGCAGAGAACGGATATATTAAATAAAACAACTGCACTGCTGGTGGTCACTGTGGTCAGTCACTAAACTCTGCACTCTCTTCTACAGTATCAGCCTCAGGTCAATCTCTCTCTCTCTCTCCTAATCTAAATGGAGAGGACGCCAGCCACGTCCTCTCCCTATCAATCTCAATGCACGTGTGAAAATGGCGGCGACGCGCGGCTCCTTATATAGAATCCGAGTCTCGCGAGAATCCGACAGCGTCATGATGACGTTCGGGCGCGCTCGGGTTAACCGAGCAAGGCGGGAAGATCCGAGTCGCTCGGACCCGTGAAAAAAAACATGAAGTTCGTGCGGGTTCGGATTCAGAGAAACCGAACCCGCTCATCTCTAATCTGCAGTCAAGCAAGCTGCCCTCCCACCGGAAAATTATAAATATTAAGCCCACGCCACTTCCATCCCTCCCGTACGTATTAAACACCCCCTACCACCCTAGAAGTCATGTACCAGGGCTTGTTCATTCAGCCCAATGCCCCCTTCTACAGTTTAGCCCCATCTGTGCAGTAAAGGAGTAATTAGCAGAAATTACTGCTCCAGGTCCTACATGCTGAGCGGAAGATAGAACACCCTCTACCGTCCACGGGACATCAAAGCTGTGCTGATAGCACCCCCCATCCCTACCGCTGGAGGATGGGTAGGGGGCCCAGTGCATTGCTGTGCCCAGGGGCCTACACTGCTGTTAAGAAGGCCCTGGTCATGTTGGGAGGTATGCACTATTATTTTGGGCACTAATAGTAATAAGACATTTAAAAGCAATTGTTCAGTAATAACAGCAGATAGGTCTTACTGCCAGTGTGACCTGTGCTTACTAACAACTGATTTCCATTCCCATCGATAGAACAAAATGTACACGGCCAAAATGTATAGAGATTTGCAATGTATTATACGTTAGCATTATGAATGATTATGCCTAAGAACACAACGCTCAGCAAAGCCATAGAGGTTGTTGTTGTTATTATTATTATTATTATTATTATTATTATTATTATGCATGTGCTATTATTAGGTAGAAGTTCAGTCTATGCAAAATATTCAATATTATATTTCACCACTTTTAGACATTAAGGACTTCATTTGGAGTTTCATGTAAAAATGAGCAATGCAAAAATGCTTCTGAACATTGTCCAACGCAGAGGTATAACTCAACATTGGGAGGCCCTATGGAAATGGTTAAAGGGCCCCGAAGTGACATCCTCCCCTCACACACCTTCCCTCACCTGCCACCAGTCTCCACTTCCTGCCTCTCCACTGGTAGCTGCTCTGTACTTCCTGCTACAAGAGTCAGGGGAACGTCAGAGTTCATTTCCACCAGGGCTATAAAGAGGGTTGTGCGGGCAGTGCGGCCACACGGGGCGGGATGGCATGGGGGGCGGTACCAACCGTACCTATACTCGGCCGCAGCCAGTGACCTCATGGATCCCGCACTATGTAGGGAGAGACGCTATGGGCCGGATGTAAAGATGCCCGAATTAGTCAGCCGTGCGGGATGTCGGTCAGACTCAGACGTTTTTTTTAAAGGGGCAAACACTTACAAGGCATGGTTTTGACACAGATTTTTCATCAGCCTCCAATTCTTGCCAAGCTTTCTATAAACTCATATTCAGTAGCGGATCTTGCCACGGGCAAGCAGGACTTTTGCCCGGGGCGCCGCCTTCCGGAGGGCGCACCATGGCAAGATCCGCTACTGCTGTGCCCCCCGCTGTGTCCAACCCCCCCCCCCCCCCCCCGCTGGTCCCGCTGTGAAGGGAACTAGACGCTACGCGTCTAGTTTCCCTTCATGGAGAGGACCTTTGCTGTGGGGTGCGCGATGACGTCTTCGCGCACCGCACAGCATTTCAGCGGCACTACTCTACTGTACAGGGGGCGTAACTGACCACACCCCCTGTATGAAGCCACGCCCCTATTTCACGCCCGGGGCGCAAAAAGGACCAGAACCGGCCCTGCTCATATTATCCTCATTTCCTACTACTCTACCACCTAACTTTCCCCCCACTATCCCCCTCCCACAACTATACTTTGACTCTGTGTCTCCCACTCTTGTGTCAGCCTCCCCATTAGATTGTAAGCTCTTATGGACAGGACCCTCAGTCCCAACATAGTCCTGCCTTCCCCATATTGCCCCCCCACCCTGTGCTCCCTTCACCATTACCTTCTCCCTAGTTTGTCACCAATGTGCTTGTGTCTCAATCACTAATGTCCTGCCAGCTTGTCCCTCCTCCCATTCTGTATTATGTAGAAGCATCTTGAGTCCTATTGGAGAAAAAGCACAATATACATAAAATAATAATAATAATACTAATTATTATTATTATTATGGGCCAGGCTCAGAGATATATAAAAGCCGATGGTTTGACATGCGGCGGCAGATTGTCGGTGGTGCCTGCGTTTCCAGAGAATGGGGGCGCGCCGGCCCCGTTTTCTGGAAGTGGTGAGGACAGTTTCTGTAAGCTTAGGTCACGATGTTGATCCAATCCTGGATCGCATCCATCTGACTCAGGCCTATAATACAAGTAATTCTGATGTTTTGTTTTATCCACTGTGCAGTAATGGAGCATTATTATATTATTATATCCATATATTTTACCAGCTCCCTGACATTTGTTCCTATCTGTTTACAGAGTCCAGCTATCAAAGTGATGCACGGTAAGTTCTGCGTCGTTATCCTGCCCGGAGCACTAAATATTGCCGGTGTAATTTACAGTGAGATTGTGCGTTCTATAAAATATATGGCAGTAATATTTCAGGTTCCCAGGAGACCTCGCTGATCGCGTTATTACTAGATGCAGCGCTGGCTGGTGGTATGACAGTGACAGAAGGAACAGATCTGCCGGTGGAATTCCGTCTGCAGCGTCAGCGGTGACATTTATACTGACATTGTGTGAGAGAAATATCACACTGGCTCTGAGGTCGCTCGAGAATATGAAATGTTTATGCCCTCATATAAGACAAGGAAACACGTTCTCCTGATTATGTGGCACCAGAGCAGGTTTTCCAGGGGAAAACTGGAACTTGAAGTTTTTACTTTTCCAGGTATTGGGGGTCATTCCAAGTTGATTGCTAGCTGCATTAATTCGCTGTGCAGCGATGAGGCAAAAAAATGGCAGTTCTGCGCATGCGTATGCGGCACAATGCGCACGCGCGTCGTACGAGCACAACGAACGATGTAGTTTTGCACAGGGTCTAGCGATGCATTTCAGTCACGCTGGCAGCCGCAGAGTGATTGACATGAAGTGGGCGTTTCTGGGTGGCAACTGACCGTTTTTAGGGAGTGTTCAGAAAAACGCAGGCGTGCCAGGAAAAACGCAGGCGTGGACGGGCGAACGCAGGGCGTGTTTGTGACGTCAAATCAGGAACTGAATGGTCTGAAGTGATCGCAAGTGCTGAGTAGATTTGAAGCTACTCTGAAACTGCACAAAAATATTTTGTAGCCGCTCTGCGATCCTTTCGTTCGCACTTCTGCTAAGCTAAAATACACTCCCAGTGGGCGGCGGCCTAGCGTTTGCATGGCTGCTAAAAACTGCTAGCGAGCGATCAACTTGGAATGACCCCCATTAAACAACATATGTGATCTGCTACTGCTGTGCGGAAATGTTCTGCTCCTGCTTTACCGCTGATTTTCCAATGATGATTATGAATTTCATAGAATTTCTAGCTAATAGGTAAAGCCCCATACACACTAGACGAGAAAGTAAAAGATATCGCTTAGAAGGGCCAATCTGAGCGAGATCTATTATTTTACAATCTTGTCTAGTGTGTAAACTCAGTGTCGTTAACGATGCGTGCTCCCGCGCATCGTTATTGCCTCCCTCCCTCGTCTAAACATGTACAGACGAGAGAGGTCCTCATTAATGACAGCCACAAACCCCCCCCCCCTCGCCGCCGTCGATCCCTTCCCCGCTGGCATCGGCAAGTGTGTATGTACTTGCTGATGCCAAGACCGCGCATGGGTCCCCGCCGCCACCAATATCAGCGTCGGCGACTGGTTTAGTGTGTATGGACTTTAAGAGTCTTGTGAAGAAAGCGTAGAGTGAAGTAGGGACACATCTGTCCTCTCTTAGTGTTGCTCCGGTCACACAAATAGCCCATTTACATGCGCCAGCTCCTGTGCAACTTCACCGCGCCAAGTGTCTTTTCCGCTCAAAAGGTGCGTCTTGTTTAAAACTCATATTGTACAAGCAAGAAAAGTGCATTGCTATCACCGATCAGTGTGATGTGCAACACTTGTACATCTGTGTGCGACTGAGGGGGGTATGCAATTAGGCGAAAAAACTGAGCTTTTCGCTGTTTTTAGGGCGAATGGGGATTTGCCCTATGCAATAGCAGGGACGGATTTTCACCTAGGTAAAAAAATGTGTTAGGGGCGGAAAACACGTGGATTGGCGAATCCACGTGTTTTCTGTTGAAAACGCTGGCCATTTTCGCCGAGTTTGAGGCTTTGTTCGCCAATGCCTTTTTACTCAAACAAAAGGTGAAACTGCATTGGCAAAAATGACTTCAAAACGGACGAAAACAGCCCTAATTGAATACTCAGTGGAGCAAATTCAGAACTCCGAATCTGTCTGGATCTGTGTAAGAAGGTCTCGAATGCAAGTGGCAGAGGCTTTTCCTAATGCCAAGATCCGTCGTTTCACCTGCGACTTTGTACGTGTGTAACGCCAATTCCTGTGCAGTTAAAGTTGCAGCCCAGTGTCTCTGATACGCTGTGAGAGGCTAATTGCCGTGTCTGCAATGCGACTAAGAAGAATACGGTGCTCAACTCTTCTTAGAGCAGTATGCAACTCCTCTCAGAGCATCTCAGTCTCCCCGGGCGCTTTGCGTCGTATGGCGTATGGACAACCAATGAGCACATCTGTATGTAAAGATAGGGTAGAGAAGAAAGCTTGTAGACTCAACTCCAGTCCTCAAGTACCCCAAACATGTCATGTTTTCTGGATTTCTATAATCAAGTGAGTTTATCTAATTTGCTGAGTCAGCAATTATCCTACGTGTTTCAACAGATAGAAATCCTGAAACTATGACCTGTTGGGAGTTGGGAGGACTGGAGTTGATAACCACTTTTTTTGTGCATAGTTTAAGGGTTGAAGGTCGTAGAGAGCTTTCCCAAGTACCGGTAATGAAAGGGGGAGTGGCCTAATCATGGAGGCGTGGTCACATCCGCTTACAGAGGAGGCCATACTCGGATCCCTGGCTAAGAGACTAATATCTTGTCTTAGGGAGTCATTCCCAGTTGATCGCTCGCTAGCTAGTTTTAGCAGCCGTGCAAATGCTATGCCGCCGCCCACTAGGGAGTGTATTTTAGCTTAGCAGAAGTGCGAACGCCTGTGCAGCCGAGCTCTGCAAAACCAGTTTGTGCAGTTTCTGAGTAGCTCTAAACCTACTCAGCGCTTGCGATCACTTCAGCCTATTCGTGTCCGGATTTGACGTCATACACCCGCCCAGCCACGCCTGCGTTTTTTCAGACACACCTTTTTTTTACAAACACTCCCTGAAAACGGACAGTTGACACCCAGTAACGCCCCCTTCCTGTCAATCTTCCTGCGGCCGCCAGTGCTAAGGAAAACTTCGCTAGAACCTGAGCACAACCACAAAGAGCTTTGGACCCGTAAGTCGCGCGTGCGCATTGCGGGGCATACGCATGCGCAGAAATGCTGTTTTTTCACCTGATCACTGCGCTGCGAAAATCAGCAGCGAGCGATCAACTCGGAATGACCCCCTTAGAGTCTATTGTAAAATAAAGTGTTATTGGGGGTGATTCAGACCAGATCGCTCGCTAGCAATTTTTGGCAGCGCTGCAAACAGATAGTCGCCGCCTACAGGGGAGAGTATATTTGCTGTGCAAGTGTGCGATCGCATGTGTAGCCGAGCGGTACAAAAATAGTTTGTGCAGTTTCTGAGTTGCTGAGAATTTACTCAGCCGCTGCGATCACTTCAGCCTATCCGGGGCAGGAATTGACGTAAGACACCCGCTGTGCAAACGCTTGGACACGCCTGCATTTTTCCAACCACTCCCAGAAAATGGTCAGTTACCACCCACAAACACCTTCTTCCTGTCAATCTCTTTGCGATCGGCTGTGCGAATGGATTCTTCGATAAATCCATTGCACAGCAGCGATCTGCTTTGTACCCGTACGAAGCGCCTGCGCATTGAAGTGCATGCGCATGCGCAGTTCTGACCTGATCTCACCGCAGCGAAAAAACCTAGCGTGCGATCGGGTCTGAATCACCCCCACTGTCCTTATGTGTGGTTATGTTCTTATTGCCAGGAAAGCTCCAGACAGGAATGGCAGGAATCTGAGAAGCTTCGAGAGAGACCACTTCGGAGAAAATAATTTTGGATATACACCAGAACCTACAGCAGTAGAACAAAGTAAGAGTTTGGCTGAAATGATTATAGTTATTTATTTGGGCTCTGTAGGAGTCAAAGGGTCGATTTAGGGCAGGGCCACAAATGCTTGGATTTTGCAGGTGATATTGAACAAGTTACAAAACAACCACAATGCAGGATAATAATCTATCGAGATCTATAGGGTTATTTTTGGGTGGTAATAGAAATATAGAAGGTGACAGCAGTTAAGAACCACTTGGCCCATCTAGTCTGCCCGTGTACATCTACACGCTAAGGTAAATTTTTTTGCGGGAAAGCCAATTAACCCACCGGTATATTTTTGGGGTGTGGGAGAATATGCACGCAAGTATGGGGAGAATATACAAACTCGACACAGTTAGGGCCATGGTGGGAATGCTAACCAGTACACCATCTGTGCTGCCCAGTCATCTCACCAGACCGAAACGGTCACCAGCCAAAAGGGTTACAGCAGTGCAATATGGGAAAATAGATAGGGTTTTGTCCAATTTAGTCATGCACTTGACTTGCCAAATTGAACAAGGTGATCCCAAGACTCAAATCTTGGTTAAAGCAGTCGGATTGTACCCATGTTCCCTGAGCTTTATACTCTTACATAGTTGGTAAGGTTGAAGAAAACACAAATTTATTGAGTCCAAACAACATGGAATACATTTAGTGGTTGTTCCCACATTATATGGGCTGCCAACCCATTATGTGAGTAGCTGCCAAACCGTATTGAAGTATAGAAAAGTAGTATAAGCTTGCTACGGCCCACAGGAATGCAAGGATTGGACACAGTTTTGGTTGGACAGGGGACGTGGTGCTCAGATTTTCTTTTGATATGGTGAAAGAGCCCGGTGATGGAGCTTCTGCAGTGAGGACAGATGAGTATCTCATAACAAGTGGTAGAATTTGAGGGGAATGGGGGTAGGGAAGGTCTGAGTTTGGCGAGTAGCTTCCTCTCCCATGGTGACAGTGAGAGATATGGGTACAACAAGGTAAGGTTTTTTCCCTGTCAACGACCGGCTAATGCTGCCAGCGAAGGGTCAAAGTGATATGTGCATGCCTGCTAATTTCCGTCTTCAAATGTTATTCCCTTGTGAATGGAAGCTAAGCCTGGCAAATTGACTGAGGCTGCCATCTGCGTGGAGGTTTATTGAATGGCGCTAAGCAGCGGGAAATGGGTAGCTGATTTATTCACCTCACTGTCAATCTTCTCACTCTCTCATCCAGTACATTGAGGGACAGTATAGCTACATGGGGAACCAGAGTGCAGAGGAAGAAATACTAATATAGTATTCTCCTCCCGGAGTCACAGGTACCTATATATCTTGTGGGTCTCATGCAGACTGTGTACCCGGGTTCTATGTTCTACGTGATGTACACTAGGGTCAGGGGAAAATGTTATAAGAAATAATGTAACTGTTGTTTTTTTCAATAGGTTTTCATTCCAATGATGCTACCAACTCGGTTTACAATGAAGTAATGCCTACCTTTGAAGCCTATACCTCACAGGAAATAGCCTATAACCCATCGGAAAGAGCCTATACCCCACAGGAAAGAGCATATGCCCCACCGGCAAGACCATATACTCCACAGGTAATGTGGCCATAATAGGGAAACAACTGGAAGAGTTAGCACAATACTAAGGATTTCTAACTTGGGCCTCAGGACCCCAAACAGTTCATGTTTTCCAGGTCTCCTCACAGAATCGCAAGTAAAATAATTAGCTCCACCTGTGGATCTTTTAAAATGGGTCAATGAGTAATGAGTCCAGCTGTGCACTTGCTGGGTGACCTGGAAAACGTGAGTTGTGTGGCCTCCTGAGGACTAAGTTGGAGAACCAATGAGTTAGTAAATGTCACAATATGCACCATGGTAGAAGACACTTCTTTGGAAAGTTATAATACCAGCATTGCAAAGAATTCCGGGATAAACAACTTCTGGGACAATTAAGCAGACCACGCATTGCCCTCATGTTGCCTGACTCAGTGTAGATCTTACTTTTTTATTTTATTTAGCAATTGCACGTGTGGCAGAGCTACATACGCTTCTCTGTGTCCTCATACATCATTGTTGCAGTTGAGCCAAACAGCCCCTCTCATCGTGCCAGGTCACACTACACTCTGCTAGTGTCAGGCATCTTTTCTGCATTTTTGTGTGTGACAAATAGGGGTGTGGCTTTATAGGTAAGGGGCGTGGCCACAGTTATGCCCCCAGTAGCTGTGCCCCAGTAGTTGTGCCCCCTGTAGATTTACCCCCAGTAGCTGTGCTCCCTGTAGCTGTGCCCTCAGTCATTGTGCTCCCTGTAGCTGTCCCCCCATTAGTTGTGCCGCTTACAAACACAAAAAATAAACAATACTCAACAGCCCCGCTCCTGCTTCCCAAACGCTGCTGCTCCGTCTGTACTGGCTGCCCGCTCCTCACTATGGGAGAGACGTCATCAGGGCCGGATTAAGGTCTGTGGGGGCCCTGGACAACAAACTTGTGGGGGCCCTCTATTAATTGGTAAGGGCTCATTACTCGGGATGCTGCTAGGGTTCCTTCCTTACCTGGCCCCATGACCGGAAAAAAGGGAGGTGAGGCCAGAAGCCTCCTGCCTCATCTATACTGCCCTCTCTCCTCCAGCCTATCAGCCAGCAATGGCACGGGGGTACCCCATCCTGGCAGCCCCATGGCGAGCTGGTGATACATAGATGCCTGGTACCAGCGGCTGGCACATCATAGCCCCCCTCACTCACCCTTGTCAGCGGAGATACGGAGGTTGCAGAGGTCTAAGTTGCACACCAGACATCAGCCACAGGGAGAGAATGGTGCAGGAGGCAGAAGACCAAAGGGTAAGAGAGGTGGAGCTAGACACGGCGCGGTACTGGGTGCTCTCCGGCTGCGCCACGCACAGGGAACTTTATGTGCCATCTGCCGGAAGAAGTTCGCAGAGTGCTGTGTGCCCTTGTTTGGATCCCGCAATTGTGCTACAGCTGCTGCTGCCTCATGATTGATTGGCTGGAGAACCGCTGCTGCTGCAGTGTCGCAGTAGGAGCCAGCAGTGCCAGCCACACTAACGGCCGGACTGTGTACTGGGGACTTCGCATCAGAGACACAGCTGGATCATGCTGTTCTCCAGTTACAGTGCCGGCAATGCCCGATTCAGGGGGAGAGTGTGTGGGGGCCCTGGGAAGACAGTCCATGTCGCCCCTCCTTAATCCGGCCATGGACGTCATGACGTCTCTCCCATAGCGCCGCACAGACACTAGAGGTCAATTATAACCTCTAGTGTCTGACAATGGAGCCAGCTGCAGCGGGCACCCACACAGCCCACTGCACCTGCTGCAGCTGGGGAGCGGAGTGCGGGTGGGCAGGTGCGCGCCTGAGGTGTGACTGCGGCTGCGTCTGCGGGCCGCAGTGCCCTGGGCACCCCCGCCCTGCTTGCCCGTGCCTTGAACCGCTCCTGCTTAGACGCAATGTGACTAGGACACACCACGAGCCTATGCTGATTTGATATGCGACACTTGTATATCTGTGTATGAATGAGTCTCTGAATCATTGTAGCAGCAGCAAAGTTCTGCTGTGCCCCATACACAGAGCGGACCTTAGGCATAGGCAAACTAGGCCAATGCCTAGGGCATTTGGTATGCTTAGGGGCAACAGCAGCTTCTGCTGATTAAAATGATATGCGGCATGCCTATATTATGTGTGTGACTGCGGCTGTATCTGCATACGAAATGCTACGTTGCAGTGTATTCCTGGAAATCACTGTAATGTAGCATTCCGTATGCAGATACAGAGGCAGTCGCACACAGAATATAGGCATGCTGCATATCATTTTAATCAGCAGAAGCTGCTTGTGCATCTTAGCCCCACAGTAATGCAAATAAGATGCATTTTTATAAACAAAAGGCGCCCAAAGTTAGCAGAGCTGCCAGCTGACTCATGCCAGGCATCTCCTGCAGAACTAGCGGCGGTGCTAGGGGGCACCAGCCAAAATCTTGCCTAGGGCATCATATTGGCTAGGGCCGGCTCTGTCCACATAAACAGACTCAGTCACATACAATATTATACACACACTCACTTACCTTACAGCAGCTGCACGTTGTAGATGGGAACAGGACTGGACACTGTGTCTTCAGTCCCCGCCCACTCGTGATAAAATGCAGTGATTCGCCAATCTTATTCGAGGGGGCAGGGACAAAATTACGTGATTCCAATGGTATTGCATCATATTGGTAGCCCCCCCCTTCCCCACTGACCCATGAAGCGCAGGGCTCCAAATGCTGGTATGGGTACTCAGAAAGCCCCCCTACATGCACCATATATAGATATATATCTGTACAAGTTGCCCCAAATAGTGGCAGACATGCTAAAATGTGCGTCATTTAAATGGCACCTATCATTTATTTGCAATAGATATTTTTTCCTGTGATTTCCCATTGTAACAATTAATATATTCCTCTACATCATTATACTTCTCTCCCTTTCCTCTCCACCTTCTCCCCGTCCTTACGCCGCTAATTTTAGGATAAGCCTTATGAACAGAATGGGTGCAGTTTATGCCAAGTACAACGCAATAAACACAATAACACATTTTGGGAGATTTCCTTCATATCCAGTTCCAAGACAAACAAGTGCAGCTTCCAGCATCTGAGAATAGAATCACAGCAGACACTGCTGCAGATACTGTACGAGGACACAATCCCCGTATTATAAAAGAAACAAGAGGAAAAATCCATTAAACGCAGCCTTTCATTGTTTGTTTGCAGGTCCCTGTGCGTGACTGGACTGATGAATCTCTGAAACAAATCAGACACGTAACTCATGTGTAATACAGTTGTCGTGTATTAATCAGTGTTTTGCTGTAATCAATGAAGAATCTATTGCACTTACCTGACCTTTTCGACAGGTGTCACATCCTCAATAGACAGGCGCAGCCAACATGGTTCGATAATATCAGAATATGGGAATCTGCCGGGAAATATATCGTTTCACAAAAGTGCAAGATCTGAAAATATAGAGTCTATGTGATTATATTTGGGGAGTAGTGATGTCACTCCTTTAAAAATATAACTTATATTTGGGGAGAAGCGATGGCACCTGTAATTCATGGAGTTTATTGATGGAATGCATAACTGACAGCAAAGATAAAAAACACCTATATATGAGGATACATATAAAGGGAATCTATGTGCTATACAGAGCCACAAATACTACAAGACGGAACACCAGTAGAACACATAACTACCAATCATATTTTAATATGCAAGATTGCTACAAGATGAGACCTGGCTGGTTGCTATGTGGTGCATCACGCCATAGCCCTGTGCTTCATGTTAAGTCAACCTTGGGTGTAGCCAGATTATGGTGGGGGCGCAGGGCATACTGCACCCCAGGCCCCCCTCTGTCAGGGGGCCCCCTGGCCAGAACACAGTGACAACACTAGCTCTTTCTCTTGTGCAGCAGCAGAACCAGGCAGCCAGAATGTGTACAGGACAGTACACAGTGCAGGCAGAGACACAGGAGTATTAGGTTTCATGAGCTACCAACGGACCAAGGAATGGGGGGGGGGGGGGGGGGGGGGGCTATAAGTAACCCAGGGATCCCAGCTTCTCCTATTCCCTGCCTGGGTGTCTGGTTCATATGCAACCTGTTATCTAATGAGAATATTTGGGTGTAGAGAGAGACACACAGAGTCCTCCTGAGTCCTGTCCCAGTGTGTAAGTAGCACAGAGGCTGCTGCTATTCTTGCATGTTACAAGATAAATTATAGATTTTATTTTTCTATGTGTATGTTAAGGTTGTTTAAGTTGTCTTTTTTCCATTACAAGAACATTTTATAAAATAGTTATCTCTTAATTAGCTGGAGCTATAAATAATACTTAGGCATTATTAAACTATTAGCTTCAATCTTATATACACCATTAGTTTAAATTTAATCTAAACAATCCATACCTCCTAACAGGACCCATTCCAGGAGGGACACAATTCTCTCTACCTGGACTTACCTCTTAAGTTATGATTGTTATCACCTGTGTTGAAATACCTTTCTTATTGATTAAATAGTTCAAAACAGGTGATGCCAATCATATATTAAGAGGGAAGCCCAGGCTAAGAGCATTTTGTCCTTCCTGGAAAGTAGGGTGGTATGCACAATCTAATGTACACCCTCCTTTCCCCAGGCCCCCCTGTCTTTAGTGCCCTGGGCCCCCCTAAGGCTTAATCTTTGTTCCAGCCTACAATAAATTGTGAAGTATATTGAGGTAACCTTATTTGGAGATGTTCTCTTGTGGAGGAACCACGGCAGTACAAGAAGCCACCTGAATAGATGCACCCCAATTTAGGAACAGTTGGTACAGGAGATCTAAACCTCACATGTATTAAACTCTGATTGCAGATTTTGGAAAGTGAAAAAAATCCCATTTTGCCGCAATCAGGTTTCCATTGGTATTAGTAGAGATGTGCAGTTCGGTTCTCCAGAAATCCGAATTTTGAGGATCCAAACTGAACCAAAACTCAATCCTGCCCAACTCCCCCCTGAGTTGAACCAATCCAATCTAAATCCCAGTTTGAATATTCCGGCAGTTTGGAATTCTGAGTTTAAATCCAAATTTGGGGTTTTGGATTGTAGCTGTATTTATAGATTTTTATCAATCAATTTAGATTTTTTTTTTATCGATTTTAAGCCGAACCAAAATCCGAATTCGAACCAAAACACTTGAGGGTGCTTTTGCCAAAACCAAAACACGATGATGAATTGGAACCGAAACCAAAACCAAAATACGTACATCTCTGTTGGGGAAAAAATATTTGTGAAATTATAATTAACTGAGACATGAGGTTGCCATTACAATATCATTTATACACATGAATAGAAGATATTTTACTTGTGTCTTGCTGCACCAAGAGCCAAGAAACAATACATAAACCAATTTATTAAATGTACTGATAATTTAATATGTAAATTGGTGTAAATTGTAATAGTGGAGGGGGTGTTAGGTGAAGGCAGCCATGTTGTGTTCGGGGGAATGTAGACCCAGTGATACCACAAGTTCCTGGTGCAGCCATCGAATGTAGTCACAGGAACATATGTCAGTGCAGCACACAAAATGGCTGCCTGCTCTCTGTATACTGCAGGTGACAGGCGCACATTCACATTTGAGAAAATATAAACAAATCATTCTCGCTCTGTAATTGTGAGAACAGCGGCATATAACAACTGGCCGCAAAATTAACTTAGCTGCAGAGAAACATTAAACCGAACACAGTTCCTGTCATTAATGCATGATAATTAAATCTTTATGACGATAATAATGTTTCAGTGTATTTTTAATGTCCTTGTTTTTTCACATGTACTGTATTTTTATTTGTACATTTTGCATCGAACAGAAAAACAAATGAGGTAATGGATATAGTTATTTAAATGCCAGTGACAAATATATATATTTATGTTTTAATATATTTTGCTTTCTGTATTAGCTTGAAAGCAAACTTTTTATTTGATTGTATAACTATTAAACGAGTTAATCAAACTGATGTCTCAGTGCAGCTTATCCTGACTTGTTTCCTTGAAAGACGTTTCCATGTTCTTAATATGCGTAGTATCAATATTTGCTTTGTGACTGTTTCTCTGTCAGGTAATATGCAGGATAGGCAGAGGTGCTGACACCTGGGGGTTTATCTGTCAGGTAATATGCAGGATAGGCAGAGGTGCTGAGACCTGGGTGTTTATCTGTCAGGTAATATGCAGGATAGGCAGAGGTGCTGAGACCTGGGTGTTTATCTGTCAGGTAATATGCAGGATAGGCAGGGGCGCAGAGACCTGGGGGTTTATCTGTCAGGTAATATGCAGGATAGGCAGAGGTGCTGACACCTAGGGGTTTATCTGTCAGGTAATATGCAGGATAGGCAGAGGTGCTGACACCTGGGGGTTTATCTGTCAGGTAATATGGAGGATAGGCAGGCGTGCCAAGACTTGGGGGTTTATCTGTCAGGCAATATGTAGGATAGGCAGGGTCGCCGACACCTGGGGGTTTATCTGTCAGGTAATATGCAGGATAGGCAGAGGCGCCGACACCTGGGGGTTTATCTGTCAGGTAATATGGAGGATAGGCAGGCGTGCCAAGACTTGGGGGTTTATCTGTCAGGCAATATGTAGGATAGGCAGGGTCGCCGACACCTGGGGGTTTATCGGTCAGGTAATATGCAGGATAGGCAGAGGCGCCGACACCTGGGGGTTTATCTGTCAGGTAATATGGAGGATAGGCAGGCGTGCCAAGACTTGGGGGTTTATCTGTCAGGCAATATGTAGGATAGGCAGGGTCGCCGACACCTGGGGGTTTATCTGTCAGGTAATATGCAGGATAGGCAGAGGCGCCGACACCTGGGGGTTTATCTGTCAGGTAATATGGAGGATAGGCAGGCGTGCCAAGACTTGGGGGTTTATCTGCCAGGTAATATGCAGGATAGGCAGGGGAGCGAACACCTGGGGGTGTCTGTGTCAGGTAATATGCAGGATAGGCAGGAGAGCTGAGACCTGGGGGTTTCTGTGTTAGGTACTATGGAGGATAGGCAGGGGCAGGGGCGCTGAGACCTGGGGGTTTCTCTGTCAGGTAAAATGCAGGATAGGCAGGGGCGCCAACACCTGGGGGTTTATCTGTCAGGTAATATGCAGGATAGGCAGGGGCGCAGAGACTTGAGGGTTTATCTGTCAGGTAAAATGCAGGATAGGCAGGGGCGCAGAGACCTGGGGGTTTATCTGTCAGGTAATATGCAGGATAGGCAGGGGCGCTGAGACTTGAGGGTTTATCTGTCAGGTAATATGCAGGATAGGCAGGGGCGCTGAGACCTGGGGGTTTATCTGTCAGGTAATATGCAGGATAGGCAGGGGCGCAGAGACCTGGGGGTTTATCTGTCAGGTAATATGCAGGATAGGCAGGGGCGCAGAGACCTGGGGGTTTATCTGTCAGGTAATATGCAGGATAGGCAGGGGCGCTGAGACCTGGGGGTTTATCTGTCAGGTAATATGCAGGATAGGCAGAGGTGCTGACACCTGGGGGTTTATCTGTCAGGTAATATGCAGGATAGGCAGGGGCGCAGAGACCTGGGGGTTTATCTGTCAGGTAATATGCAGGATAGGCAGGGGCGCTGAGACTTGAGGGTTTATCTGTCAGGTAATATGCAGGATAGGCAGGGGCGCTGAGACCTGGGGGTTTATCTGTCAGGTAATATGCAGGATAGGCAGGGGCGCAGAGACCTGGGGGTTTATCTGTCAGGTAATATGCAGGATAGGCAGGGGCGCAGAGACCTGGGGGGTTATCTGTCAGGTAATATGCAGGATAGGCACGGGCGCAGAGACTTGAGGGTTTATCTGTCAGGTAATATGCAGGATAGGCAGAGGTGCTGACACCTGGGGGTTTATCTGTCAGGTAATATGCAGGATAGGCAGGGGCGCTGAGACTTGGGGGTTTATCTGTCAGGTAATATGCAGGATAGGCAGGGGCGCAGAGACCTGGGGGTTTATCTGTCAGGTAATATGCAGGATAGGCAGGGGCGCAGAGACCTGGGGGTTTATCTGTCAGGTAATATGCAGGATAGGCAGGGGCGCTGAGACCTGGGGGTTTATCTGTCAGGTAATATGCAGGATAGGCAGAGGTGCTGACACCTGGGGGTTTATCTGTCAGGTAATATGCAGGATAGGCAGGGGCGCAGAGACCTGGGGGTTTATCTGTCAGGTAATATGCAGGATAGGCAGGGGCGCTGAGACTTGGGGGTTTATCTGTCAGGTAAAATGCAGGATAGGCAGGGGCGCTGAGACTTGAGGGTTTATCTGTCAGGTAATATGCAGGATAGGCAGAGGTGCTGACACCTGGGGGTTTATCTGTCAGGTAATATGCAGGATAGGCAGGGGCGCTGAGACTTGGGGGTTTATCTGTCAGGTAATATGCAGGATAGGCAGAGGTGCTGACACCTGGGGGTTTATCTGTCAGGTAATATGCAGGATAGGCAGGGGCGCTGAGACTTGAGGGTTTATCTGTCAGGTAATATGCAGGATAGGCAGGGGCGCAGAGACTTGAGGGTTTATCTGTCAGGTAATATGCAGGATAGGCAGGGGCGCAGAGACCTGGGGGTTTATCTGTCAGGTAATATGCAGGAAAGGCAGGGGCGCTGAGACTTGGGGGTTTATCTGTCAGGTAAAATGCAGGATAGGCAGGGGCGCTGAGACTTGAGGGTTTATCTGTCAGGTAATATGCAGGATAGGCAGAGGCGCCGACACCTGGGGGTTTATCTGTCAGGTAATATGGAGGATAGGCAGGCGTGCCAAGACTTGGGGGTTTATCTGCCAGGTAATATGCAGGATAGGCAGGGGAGCGAACACCTGGGGGTTTATCTGTCAGGTAATATGCAGGATAGGCAGGGGCGCTGAGACTTGGGTGTTTATCTGTCAGGTAAAACTGTATGCACGATTTCTGCATTCCTGGTGATTCTTCCTTTCCACACACACAGCAGAGAGGCAGGTGGTCCCAAACAGCCTACACACTGAAAAAAATAATGGCAAATTTTATTATGTCGGAATACTTCAATAGATTCTGGGCTAGACTTTTCCAATTTTAGAATGTGAAAATAACCACACAACTTTCTTAGTTCCTAGAATTGCACACTCTCTGTTTTACCTACAACTTAGAACATGACTTTTGCACCATAAACTTTTGTTTACTGTCAACAATTTACAAACAGTAAGTCTCTTTTTAGAAACCAAGCCACATTAAATATACTATTTTATGCTGGGGTATAAATTACCATAATAAAACTTATGGGGCCAAATGTAATAGAGTGAGAGTTATAAAAAGTGAGAGATTTGGGACGGTTTTGCAGTTTTTTTAAAGTGTCAATAAATTACACAGCAAGATCAACCTTGTTTTGCAGTGTAAATGATTGGCACTTTAAAAAAACCCTGAAAAACCTTACCAAATCTCTCACTTTCTGAAACTCTCACTCTATTACATTTGGCCCATGGTCTCTAGAACTCGATGGTTCTTTTTTCCATGTAATAAGCAGGAAGCAATATCTTGAAAGAAACGGAATTAGTAGCTGTTATAAGTTCCTATTGTCCCGGGAAGATTCACTAATGAATGTTAAAGTAACATTACACTGTTCTAAAGGAATCTATGGGGATAATTCAGGTCCGATCGCTGGGCTGCGTTTTTTGCAGTCCTGCGTTCAGATGGTTGCCGCCTACAGTGGGAGTGTATTTTCGCCGTGCAAGTGTGCGATCGCATGTGTACGCCGAGCTGCTAAAATTCTGTGTGTGCAGTCTGTGCGCTGCCCAGGATTTACTCCTACAGTGCGATCACATCAGGCTGATCGGGGCCGGAGCTGACGTCAGACACCCTCCCTGAAAAAGCTTGGACACGCCTGAATTTTCCCGAACACTCCCAGTAAACGGTCAGTTACCACCCACAAACGGCTTCCTCCTGTCAATCACCTTGCGAACCCCCGTGCAAATGGATATTTTGCACCACCCCATCGTTGACCAGCGATCCCCGTTGGTGATGTCCGATGCGCGTGCACATTGCGGCGCATATACATGCGCTGTTATGACCTGATAGTCTGCTGTGCAAAAACGCAGCGATCAGATCTTAATTACCCCCTATGGGGCAGATGTATTAACCTGGAGAAGGCATAAGGAAGTGATAAACCAGTGATATGTGCAAGGTGATAAAGGCACCAGCCAATCAGCTCCAATATGTAAATTAACAGTATGATCTGATTGGCTGGTGCCTTTATCACCTTGCACATATCACTGGTTTATCACTTCCTTATGCTTTCTCCAGGTTAATACATCTGCCCCACTATTTGTACTTGGATAAGTAACTGGCTGGATAACAGGGAACAGCCAGTTGTGGTTAATGGGATGTACTGTACTCCAACTGGGCCACTGTATTCAGTGGAATACCTCAAGGGTCAGTACTGGGGCCATTACTGTTCAATTTATTAATGACCTAGGAACAGAACTTGAAAGCACAGTGTCAATTTTTGCAGATGATACCAAGCTATGTAGGGTAATCAACTCAGATAAGGATTCAGAGTCCCTACAAAACAACTTATTTAAACTGGAAGTTTGGGCAGCCAAATGGAGAATGAGGTTTAATATACAGATGTAGCCACGCTAATCGGTGTTGCCAGGCGCACTGCCGGGAACGAATGGGACGCATGTGCGTCGTAGGCGTGCATGCACCCCATTCACTTTGAACGGGAGCATCCATGTATGTTCGGCGGCGGGCTGAGGCGCAGGTGTGCCTAGACAGGCCTCTCGCTCCCTGCTTGCAATGCAGCCATGCTCAATAAGAGTGACAAATTTAAAGTCTTGCGCTTTGAGGCTAAAAATAATCATGCAACCTACAAATTAAATGGGGAGAAGTTAGGGGAAACGGTTTTAGAAAAAGATTTGGGGGTGCTCATCGTCATCGATTATAGACTTAGTAGCAGTACACAATGTCAAACTGCAACAGCAAAAACAAATAAGGTGTTAGCATGCATAAAACGGGGAATTGAGACAAGGGATGAAAGCGTAATGCTGCCATTATATAAATAATTGGTATGACCACATCTTGAATATTGTGTACAATTCTGCGCACCGCATTATAGAAAGGATATCTTAGAGCTTGAAACAGTGCAGAGGTGAGCCACAAAATTGATCAAGGGATTAGAGGTACTGGATTATGAGGAAAGGCTTTCTAGGTTAGGTATGTTTACACTAGAAAAGAGGTGTCTAAGAGGGTACATTATAAATATTTATAAATATACAATACAATACAAGGACAATACAGCTAGCAGGAGATCGGTTTATTGAGAGATCTCTACACAGGACACGCGGACACCCTCTGAGGTTAGAGGAGAGGATATTTTGTACCCAGCGAAGGAGGGGGTTCTTCACAGTAAGGGCAGTAAGGATATGGAATTCTTTGTCAGAGAAGGTAGTAATGGTGGACTCGGTTAATACTTTACAAAAAACGGGTTGGACAAACTTCTAACTGAAAAAGATATCCAAGGATATAACTTCTCATTGTTTGTAACTTAGAAAAATTTTTTTTAAAGAAAACTAAGGAATCTACTTGTCAACTAGACGATAAACTGTCTCAATTGAGTCATGTATTCTAGAAAATTTATTTAGGAAAACTAAGCATTCTAGTTGACAACTTGACAATAAACGGACTACAGTTGAGTAATTATGGGTTAAGCTACGGTTATATAGGGAACAGTATAGGGACAATATATAAAGGTTGAACTCGATGGACAACTTGTCTTTTTTCAACCTCATTTACTATGTTACTATGTTACATTACTGTCACTGTGACAGACTGCTTATGGCCAGACTAAAGTTACACTGTAGCTTAGGCTGTATTGACTGGATAATCCACCAATGTACAGCTGAGTTCTCTGCTTATGCACCGCTTAATAACAACGGTCCAGAAACGGGAAACTGTTTGTGAAGAGTATAAAACCCTTTTTATTCACTTCGCAGTTTCATTATATTTCAAAGGACTCCTTTTAAGCAGACCTTTCTCCCTTACATTCAGGATGTTAGGTTGAAGTCCTGTCAGTTATCATCGTCCACTGATGGTTAGAACCATTGATGGTTGCCAACCAATGGCAACTAGTTTATCATCGATGGTAGGGACATAGATGGTTTCCCACCATCGATGGTAGCTGCAGATCAAAGTTATTTTTTTTAGAAAAAATTCTTGAAGACGCAGTGCTGCAGCTGCTGTGCAAGGCTACAAGGCTTTCCGCTATTCTAGCAGCTCTGTGATGCCCCGGCTTACCTACACATGCGGTACACACAGCGATTGTGCCTGGATGGGCTGGCTGACCTTGCTGACTTGGTAGGCTGAGGTCAGCTGTCTGTAAGCAGACATGCCCCTCCCCCCTGTGATGTTAGTTTATTAGAATGCTTAATATTTGTAGACACTCCCTTACTAACATGTAAGCCTGAATCTTCAGTGATGGTCCCTGGGACCAGGGGGGTGCTGGGAAGTGGGTGGTCCAGTGTGCAGTGTGTCTGGAGTTGGTGATGGAATAAAACAGCACAGCAGTGAACTAACATGTCTCTGTGTCCTGGTGACTGGATTTACAAACATATGAACAAAACATGGTGTCAGAAGAAGTTTAACTTGGACTGCTAGTGGTCTCAGAGTGTGAAAGAATCTTGCAGAAGTCTGTAAGGCTGTGATACTCAGTGTCTGCAAAGCCTGCCTTTCTTCAAACAGTGAGTAACCATGGATAAACTAGCTCCTCCAACCGGCATGCTGATGTCTGGTAACTTGTCTGAAAACTGGAAAAGATTTAAGCAAAGGTTTAATATATATCTTGCTGCATGTGGAGCTGATACTGAGGCTGACAAAACGAAGGCATCCATTTTCCTCCATGTGATAGGAGAGGATGTGCTGGACATTTATAATAGTTTTCAGTTTGATGAGGGGCAGAATATGGTGCTATCTTCTATAATGCAAAAGTTTGAAGATTACTTTGTGCCAAGGAAAAATGTGACATATAAAAGATATACGTTTTTCACATGTGATCAGAAGTCTGTAGATGGATTTGATCAGTATGTTACAGAGCTACAATCACTCAGTAAAACCTGTGAGTTTGGTGATTTAAAGGATTCACTGATTAGAGATCGTATTGTCTGTGGAATACCTGATAATGGACTCAGAGAGAGACTGCTGAGAGAGCAAGACCTAACACTAGACAAGGCAGTGACTATGTGTAGATCTGCAGAAATTACTAGATTTCAAGCCAAAATGTTACACAAGGAAGCTGATGTACATGTAGTGCAGAAAACAGAGCCAAGCAAACCTCCATTCTCAAGAATGAAGCAGTCTAAGCCACAGTCTAATAAGGAAATGTGTAGTAGATGTTGAAATGCTCACAATCCTAAAATGTGCCCGGCTTATGGTAAAACCTGCATGAAATGTGGTAGACTTAATCACTTTGCCAAATGCTGTAAAATGAAAAGTGAAACAACCAATGTGCATGCTGTTAAACAAAAAGAGGAATTCTTTGTGGATTGCATTGAACTTTGCAGTGCAGATAAGAAAGAATGGATTGTCCCTTTAACTGTGAACGAGATTGTCATTCCCTTTAAGCTTGATACTGGCGCGCAGGTGAATTTAATATTGTTTCAAGACTATAAGACTTTTAGAGTAAAACCTAAAATTCATCCGGCCAAAGTGAAAGTTACAGGGTACACTGGGGAGGAAATTCCTGTGAAAGGTACATGCTTAGTGACACTGAAATATAAGGGACAACAGTTTAAAACATCTCTACTGATTGTGGATAAAAATGTGCAACCGATTCTAGGATTAAGTTCCTATGAGAAACTAAGCTTGCTAAATAAAGTTTTTATGGTGACATCACAAGTAGAAGATGACTGCAAATCGATGTTTACAGAATACAGAGACTTGTTTGAAGGTCTAGGTTGTTTGCCTGGAGAGCATAAAATAAATATAGACACGCAAGTTTCTTCAGTGATACACCCCTGTAGAAAAGTGCCGTTTGCGCTGAGAGAAAAACTGAAACAAGAGTTAAATCGCATGGAAGCCTTGGGTGTGATACAGAAAGTTGATGAGCCTACTGAATGGGTAAGCTCCTTAGTAATTGTTGAAAAGAAAAATGGACAACTCAGAATATGTCTAGACCACAGAGATTTAAACAAAGCTATTAAATGAGAACATTTCAAACTACCAACCAGAGATGAAATCATGTCACAATTTGCAGGAGCAAAATGGTTCAGTAAATTGGACACATCTTCAGGATTCTGGCAAATGAAGCTAGATGAGGCCAGCTCAAAGCTTTGTACATTTAATACACCAGAAGGTTGATACAGATTTCTTCGACTACCATATGGAATATTGTCTGCTCCAGAAGTATATCACAAAAAGATACACATGATTTTTGAACATATTCCAGGTGTTGAAACAATGATGGATGACATTATTGTCTGGGGATCTACAAAGGAAGAACATGATTCTAGATTGAGACAAATAATGGAACTTGTCAAGAAAGTGAATCTAAAGCTAAACAAGGACAAATGTGAATTTGGCGTGAATACACTTACCTTTATGGGCGACGTGGTCTCGGATCAAGGTGTAAAATCGTACCCAAGGAAAATATCAGCCATAGTGAAAATGGAACGTCCTAACAACAAAGACGACGTCAGAAGATTCCTAGGAATGATTACTTACTTAGGAAAGTTTATTTCTCAACTCTCTGAACGAACAGCCTCTCTTAGATGGTTGTTGGACAAAGATATCGAGTGGATGTGGTCACATGAACAAGAAGAAAGTTGGCAAAACTTTTAAACAGATCATTACAGAGCAACCAGTGCTAAAATTCTTTGATCCTGCGAAAAGAATAAGAATTTCAGCAGATGCTTCGCAATTTGGCCTAGGCTGAGTGCTGTTACAAGAACATGAGGATACATGGCAACCAGTAATCTATGCATCAAGAGCACTGACAAGTGCCGAAACAAGGTATGCTCAGATAGAAAAAGAACTTCTAGCGATCACATATGCATGTGAGCGATTTAATCAGTTTGTGTATGGTCAAACATTTACAGTGGAAACTGACCACAAGCCATTGGTAGCTATCATGACTAAATCATTACATGACTGTCCCATGAGAATTCAACGAATGCTTATCAGACTACAGAAATATGATGTACACTTGCTGTACTGTCCCGGCAAATACATGTACATTGCTGATACACTTTCTCGTGCTGTTGACAAAAGTGAAGGTTCCAAAAGTCTGATGGATTAAGAGATAGAAGCCTATGTTAATTTGATCGTAGCTTCTCTACCAGTGTCTCTTGCAAGACAAGAACAGATTAGGAAAGAAACTGAGACACAATGAAAGTGTTGAAAGATATCATTCTGAAAGGTTGGCCAGCAGAAAAACATGCGTGCCCGCTGTCTATCCATGATTATTGGATGTACCGCAGTGACCTTACAGTTGTTGATGGTATTATTTACAAAGGCAATAGGTTTGTCATACCTGCACGACTAAGAAAAACTATGCTGTGCAAGATACATGAAGGCCACTTAGGAGAAGAAAAATGTAAGCGGAGAGCGCGTGAAGTTATGTATTGGCCAAGAATGAACCAAGACATAGCACAGACTACAGCTACATGAGAATTATGTCTTACGTATAGGCCGAAACAACAAGTCGAGCCACTGAGTCCTCACGCAGTGCCAGAGAGACCGTACCAGAAAGTTGGCGCAGATTTGTTTGATAGTAATGGGAAAACGTACATTGTTGTGACTGATTATTACTCTAACTACCCTGAGGTGAAGACACTACATACAACTACTAGTAAAGCCGTAATCAATTGCATGAAGTCAATCTTTGCAAGGCATGGTGTTCCTATGGAAGTGTTCACTGACAATGGTCCTCAGTTTTCCAGTGCTGAATTTAGACAATTTGCTGATGAGTGGGAATTTGTCCATACTACGTCAAGTCCCCACTATCCACGCTCAAATGGGTTGGTGGAAAGTTCAGTAAAAACTGTAAAGAGTCTTATGAAAAAAGCTCAAGAATGTAAAGAAGATTTCTACAAAAGTCTTTTAATCTACCGCAGTACACCTTTACAGAATAGACTTTCTCCTGCACAAATGCTGATGGGAAGGAGGATTAGAGCAAATCTCCCGATACATGATGAACTGCTTAATACACATAACTCAGCGTTGGTCAGACTGAGTAAGGAACGTCAACAGGCGAAACAGAAACTGTTCCATGACAGGCGAGCAAAAAGCTTATCTGATCTAAAATCGGGTGACCAAGTCCGTCTCAGAGATCACGAGAAAGGTATTTGGGTGCAGAAAGGTATTGTGCAAGCACAAGTAGCACCAAGATCTTATACTATACGTACAGAGCGTGGAACGGAAGTAAGAAGAAATCGGGTGGATTTAAGATCTCAACCTAACCATAATGAAGACACAGCGGTGCAAGTATGTGGGTACGGAGTACCCTTAAGAATTTGGCAGCGGGTACGCAGTACCACCTGCCACACACTTTGCCATTACCACAATTATAATGTGCCAAAAAGCAACAAGACCATGGTGCTTGGCAGCATGACAGCTCCTCCTACTTTGTCAGGGTTACTGGGAGTGCGACAGTGGCTGTATTTTCCTGTTATAATGGAGGCATTACTATATATTGTTATTAAATTGGGTGCATTACTATATATTTCTATTATACTGGAGGTATCACTATATATTTCTATTATACTGGAGGCATTAATATATATTTTTAGCCTTGCCTCTAGATTCCCCCCCAAAAAGGGGCTGTCGTGTGGCCACACCACTAGTGTCATGTAGCCACTCCCACTAGCAGCATGTGGTCACGCCCCCTCACAACACATGACTACGCCCATTTTTCGGCACTTAGTACCACTAAGAAAGTCTTTCTACTTGCACCACTGTGAAGACAACATGACTGAAGAATACCCTTCATCTGACATGTATGATGATCCTCATAATGGTGAACAAACCACGATTCTAGAAATGTCCAACATGGTCGATGAAACACAGACTGTGTATGAAAGACCCAAAAGGGAAATACGCAGACCTGAGAGACTCATTGAAACGTGTTAGATGATGTTCTTAATATGACGTTGTTAATTGTTGCATTGAAGCGTACAGGGCTTATCTTTAAAGAAAAGAGGATGTGATGTTAGTGTATTAGAATGCTTAATATTTGTAGACACTCCCTTACTAACATGTGTAAGCCTGAATCTTCAGTGATGGTCCCTGGGACCAGGGGGATGCTGGGAAGTGGGTGGTCCAGTGTGCAGTGTGTCTGGAGTTGGTGATGGAATAAACAGCAAAGCAGTGAACTCACATATCTCTGTGTCCTGATGACTGGATTTACAAACATATGAACAAAACACCCCCGGCTTATATAATGCAGTGAGTGTGCCGGAATGGATAGCCTGCCTTGCTGACATACTGTAACCGACTGAGCTCAGCTGTAAGTCAGCAGCACAGCCCTGCCCACAGCTTGGACACCTATACTGGGAGGAATGTAGTAGATTGTGAGAACCAGGAAGTGCGGGACTTCGAGTGCTCACGTATTTTTAAAGCGGCAATCAGTTACACAGCAAAACCAACCTTGTATTGCCGTATAACTGATTGTCATTTTAAAAATACGTGAGAACTCGGACAAAGGGGGTCATTCCGAGTTGATTGCTAGCTGCCGTTGTTCGCTGCGTAGCGATCAGTGAAAAAAGCGGCTAATCTGCGCATGCGTACGCACCGCATGCACGCACCGCATGCACGCACACGTCATACGGGTACAAAGTCCTTTGTGGTTTTGCACTGGTTCTAGCGACGATTCCAATCGCACAGCCGAATGCAAGGAGATTGACAGGAAGTGGGAGTTTCTGGGTGTCAACTGACCGTTTTCTGGGAGTGTTTGGAAAAATGCAGGAGTGGCCAGGCGTTTGCTGGGCGGGTATCTGATGTCATTACCACGTCACTCATCGCAGCAATCATCGCACAGGATAAGTAACTACAGGGCTGGTCTTGTTTTGCACAAAATGTGTTTGCAGGCGCTCAGCTGCACAGGCATTCACACTCCTACAAAGCGAAAATACACACCCCCGTGGGCGGCGACTATGCGTTTGCACGGCTGCTAAAAACTGCTAGCGAGCGATCAACTCGGAATGACCCCCACTGTCCTGCCCTTCCTGGTTCTCGCACTCTATTACACTCCTCCCTTTGCTCCCACTTGTATGCGCATCTCTTCTGCACATGTACAAACCGCTGATGGTTAGAAACATTCATGGTGCAACATATAATAGTATTCTACCATCGAAGAACCATCGATGGGGACCATGCCGATGGCCATTCCTACAGCCACTCTACTTGTCACTGCCCTCCAACCTGTCACTTCTGATGGGTCCCACCCAGGGGCGGATCCAGAAGAAAATGATAGGGGGGGCACCATGGAAGTACATTTGCGTGCGGCTTCGGTGCATGTGAGGTGGCGCTTCTTATACAATGCCCACAGTTGTAGCGCTCATTATGCAATGTCCACTGTACTGGTAGTGCCCCTTATATAGACCCCCAAGTAGTGGTGCCCCTTTTGCAATGCCCGTATTGCCCCCAGTAGTAATGTTGCCTGTAGTAATGCCCCCAGTCATTATGCCCCCAGTGGTAATTCCCCTGCAGTCATGACCCCAGTAGTTTACCCCCCCCTTTAGTTTAGCCTCCCAGTGGTAATGCCCCCAGTAGTTTAGCCACCAGTAGTAATGCCCCCCTGTAGTTTGCCCAATTGTAGTTTAGTCCCTGTAGTTATGCCCCCTTGTAGCTTAGCCTTCAGTAGTAATGCCCCCAGTAGTTTGGACCCTGTAGTTAAGCCGCCAGTAGTAATGACCCTGTAGTTACGCCGCCAGTAGTTGGCACCTTTGTAGTTGGCCCCCAGTAATTGTCCCCCAGTAGTTTGCCCCCAGTAGATGCCACCCAGTAATAATGTCCCCCAGCAGTTTGCCCCCAGTAGATACCCCCCAGTAATAATGTCCCCCAGTAGTTTGCCCCCAGTAGATGCCCCCAAGTAATAATGTCCCCCAGTAGATGCCCCCCAGTAATAATGTCCCCCAGCAGTTTGCCCCCAGTAGATGCCCCCCAGTAATAATGTCATCCAGTAGTTTGCCCCCAGTAGTAATGCCCTTTATGAGTTTGCCCCCAATAGATGACCTCCCAGTAGTAATGCCCCCAGTAGATGCCCCCCAGTAATAATGCCCCCAGTAGATGCCCCCCAGTAAAAATGTCCCCCAGTAGCTTCCCCCAATAGATGACCCCCCAGTAGTAATGCCCCCAGTAGATGCCCCCCAGTAATAATGCCCCAGTAGCTGCCCCCAATAGATGACCCCCCAGTAATAATGCCCCCTACGAGTTTGCCCCAATAGATGACCCCCCCTGTAGTAATGCCCCCAGTAGATGGCCCCCAGTAAAAATGTCCCCCAGTAGCTGCCCCCAATAGATGACCCCTCAGTAGTGATGCCCCCAGTGGATGCCCCCCAGTTATAATGCCCCTAGTAGTTTGCCCCCCCAGTAGTAATGTCCCTTGTTGATGCCCCCCCAGTAGTAATGTCCCCCGTAGTTTGCCCCCAGGAGATGCCCCCGCTGCATTAAGGAAGAAAAAAACATACTTACCGAGCCCCGTTCCCGCGCCGCTGCAGTCCTCCTCCTCCCTGGGCGTCCGCTCCTCAGTCAGTACTATGAGAGAGACGTCATGACTGACGTCTCTCCCATAGCGCACGGCGCACAGTGACAGCGCCGGAAGCCGGAGCTCAGTACTGAGCTCCTGCCTCCGGCTGCCGCTGTGCAGGGAGATGAGCGCCCGCTGGTAACACAATCTCAGCGGGCGCCCGTCATCTCCCTGTGCGGCGCCGGGGGAGAACGGGGGAGCGCAGGGGGAGAACGGGGACGGAGGCCAGAAATGACAGGGGGGGCACGGGCCCGAGTGCCCCCCCCCCCCCTGGATCCGCCACTGGTCCCACCTCCGATCCGCCTCTTTTGACTGTAGGGCTGCAAGGGGAGGCTACACTTAGGACTTCACTCCAGCTGTATTATGGCTGCCGGGGCTCCGTCTCTCACAGCTGCCTGTCCTTCGGTCCCTCTCCCTGCCTCCACCTCTTCGTCAGCTGCAGCCTGCCATGCGACTGGATGCCTCAGGAATCTCCACCTCACAAAGTCCCGGCCTCCATCATGCTGCATTGTTTGTACACAGCCGTCCTGTCGCCCAGCACCTCAGAGCGCAGCTCCTGTTTTCTCACAGTGGTCACTACAGCTCTCAGTCCTGACTGCCTGATGCTGGCCTCACCACCTGACACTGGTCAAGTGACCTGCTCCTAACTTCCCGCGCAGTTGGCGAGGTTGCTGGGGATTATGGGCACTATGGATGGTGTAATGGTAAGCATTACTGCCTCACAGCACTGAGGTCATGGGTTCGATTCCCACCATGGCTCTACCTGTGTGGAGTCTGTATATTCTCTCCGTACTTGCGCGGGTTTCCTCTGGGTTCTATGATTTCCTCCCACAATCCAAAAATATACTGGTAGGTCAACTGGATCCAAACAAAAATTAACCCTAGTATGAAGGTGTGTGTGTACAGGTGGTAGGGAATATAGATTGTAAGCTCCACTGGGGCAGGGACCAATGTGAATGGCCAAATACTCTCTGTAAAGCGCTGCGGAATATGTGTGCGCTGTATAAATAACTGGTAATAATAAAAATAATAATAATTATCTGCCTGTATAACCCCATGCACGCCACAGTGTCAGACGTAATACCTCTTATAGCAGGGTATTATACAGATGGGTAATCGTGACTCCGCCGCAGCACGCCCGCCGAGTCCCGTATTTTGCAGCATGTGTGTGAGACGCGCACATGCCCCACACACTGCAATGGGAGCGTCTCTATGCACTCCCGTAGCGTACTCTCCAACATTTTACACAAAAAAATCAGTACAAATTAGGGAATGGGGCGTGGCCACGTGTAAAGGGGGCGTGGCCACGGGTACTTTTCCTATGCTTTCAATGGAAGTTTGGAGAGCCAAAAATCGGTACAGACCATAAAAAAAGGTAATGTACCTGGCAAAAAGGTCCAGCTGGAGGGTATGGGGACAAGGCGGGGAACACACAAAGAAGAATTTGCCGGTCTGCACTTTTTGCAACTCAGAAAGCTGCAAGGAAGGAATGAGTGGAAGCAGTGTCGGACTGGGGCATGAAGGGCCCACCGGGGGGATGCAGTGATAGGGGCCCATACTTAAGGGTGTGACCAGCCTACCAAGGGGGTGTGGTCAGCCTCAACAGAGGCTTGAAATACACAATAGTCTAGTGCAGTGTAATGCAACATATCTACCATGTATAATACAAGTGCACAGTCTGGAACCTGAGGAAGGAGTGGGCACTCAGGCAGTGGGGCCTAGCGGTGGTTTCCCTGGTACCCCAGTGGGCCAGTCCGACCCTGAGCGGAAGGCATTGCCAGTCTGACAGGTGGGTTCTACAACAGGCTGCACATGATTATATCAGCCCTGTACAGTATGAAGCAATAATGAGATCACTATGGCAGAACCACCCTCCTGCCACCCAGAAAGCCATTAATCTGCACATTGGAAACATGTCCTGCCGAGTTACTATTTTCTTTACTGAACACGTCTTTTAAACAGATTATTTTTCAATCATCTGGATATCTTTGACCTTTTCCCATAGCGTATGTGCACATCTATCATTATCAGATAAATTGTTTTTCTCTTATTTTGGATTTATCGGGTATCAATATTTCACTCTCTAGCTAATCGCACTAATTCTAATATGCTCACTTATAAAATAATTACGGCTGAAGTGATGAAACAACTGACGACATGGAATGTACAAGGAATACTGCATTAGCTAGTGAATATTCATGGCAATAATATGTCCTGCAGATCTACTGTTTCTATAGTTCTATGGAGAGCACTGTGAGGTTATAAATATTTCTGCCTCCAGACTGTATTACCAGGGCTGTTTCTAGACAAAGTGGCTCCCAGTGCAAGATTTAAATATGCGCTGCCCCCCCCCCCCCCCATTGACTTAAACAAATGTGCCCCACATATATATTAAAAAACACGACCGGTGAGGGGGCATGACCTCACTAAAATGGGCATGGTCTCGCTATAGTGGGCGTGGCCTCACAGGAAAGACTCCCTTACACCCCAGTATTTGACCCTGCACCAGCAGACCTCAGCCACCACAGGGAAAAAAATGAATTCCACCATATTAAGCCCCGCACAGTAATGCCCCTTGCACCATATTATGCCCCCTGCACCATATTATGCCACACATTGCAATGGCAGTGATACATTATGCCCTGCAGTAAAGCTTCTAATAACTTTTAAATTACCTGCTCGTTGCCAAGGGTTTCACGTGCTGGGTGTCATACTCGTTGCCAGGGGTTTCATGCACTGGGTGCCATGCTTGTTGCCAGGGGTTTCATGCGCTGGGTGTAATGCTAGTTGCCAGGGGGTGTGTAATACTAGTTGCCAGGGATGTGTAATGCTAGTTGCCAGGGGTAATGCTAGTTGCCAGGTGTGTGTAATGCTAGTTGCCAAGGGTAATGCTAGTTGCCAGGTGTGTGTAATGCTAGTTACCAGGGGTAATGCTAGTTGCAAGGGGTGTGTAATGCTAGTTGCCAGGGAGTGTGTAATACTAGTTGCCAGGGATGTGTAATGCCAGTTGCCAGGGATGTGTATTGTAATGCTAGTTGCCAGGGGTAATGCTAGTTGCCAGGTGTGTGTAATGCTAGTTACCAGGGGTAATGCTAGTTGCAAGGGGTGTGTAATGCTAGTTGCTAGGGGTGTGTAATACTAGTTGCCAGGGGTAATGCTCATTGTCAGGGGTGTGTACAGCCGGCCACGGACAGCCAGCAATTGACCATTCCGCCTGCCTGCCATTCCGCCCGTCAGCAAGACAGCTCCCCTGCACGCCAGCTTGCTCCCCCTCCTCCCTGTGATACTACTCTGCTCTGCAAACGCGTCATTCCACAAAACTCCGTCTCCCGAGCGAAGCACAATGACAGGGAGGAGGGGGAGCAGTCAGGACAGGGAAAAGTGCCGCAGCAGTCGCACGGCTCACCCGCCGCTAGAAACGGCACTTTGTATTACACATATTGTCCTGCAACTTTTACTGAATGGATTGCATTACCTCTTTGAGCTGCTTCTGTGTATTTCAGCCATGTATCTATAGCAGCAATCAGAATTGTTTTATTTCATTGCCGTGGGATACAACGTTAAATCTTTCTCTTTATGGGGTCTACTCATGTAACAGCCCCAAGGGGAGAGTGGCAGACAAAAAAAAACCCTGTCCTGCCTGGTCCCCGTGTGACCATGTGTCAGAAATGCACTGGGAGAGAGGTTCCCTGCAAAACATAAATGTTAATAAGGAGGTTGATTTCGTATGACACTGCCGGGTGGGTGAGTATTCTTTAATCACACGGTAACTGAATATAATGCGTACTGATTGACAGGCAGAGGCGGTTGCGGGCCGGGAGGGGGCGTGCCAATGGCGTAAGAACACCGTTGGCAGGGCGTGGTCCGGACAATGCAGGCGTGTCCGGACCATTGCAGCTGCTGCGACCGGGGACGAGGTAACATAGTAACATAGTAACATAGTATCTGAGGTTGAAAAAAGACAATTGTCCATCGAGTTCAACCTATTTGTGGTCTCCTATGCATGATGATTTGACTAAAATTTCTGACTGATGCTGCTGTCAGCCGTTACATTTTATCCCTATTTATAGTAACTATAATGCATGACTATGCACCATACCCCTGGATGTCCTTATCCATTAGGAATTTATCTAACCCATTCTTAAAGGTGTTGACAGATTCCGCCATTACAACTCCCTCGGGCAGGGAATTCCAAACACGTATTGTCCTTACCGTAAAAAAGCCTTTACGCCGTATTGTGTGGAATCTCCTCTACTCTAACCCGAGCGAGTGTCCACGAGTCCTCTGTGTTGATCTAACCAAAAACAGGTCCCGCGCAAGCTCTGTGTATTGTCCCCTTATATATTTGTAGATGTTGATCATATCCCCTCTTAGTCTCCGCTTTTCCAATGTAAACATGCCTAGTCTTTCAAGCCTTTCCTTGTATTCCATCGTCTCCATGCCCTTAATTAGTTTGGTCGCCCTCCTCTGTACCTTTTCTAGCTCCAGGATATCCTTTTTGTAGTACGGTGCCCAGAATTGTACACAGTATTCAAAGTGTGGCCTCACTAGTGATTTATATAACGGGAGTATAATACTCTCGTCCCTAGCATCAATACCCCGTTTTATGCATGCTAATATCTTATTAGCCTTCTTTGCTGCAGTCCTACTTTGGGTACTACTGCTTAGCTTGCTATCTATGAGGACACCTAAGTCCTTTTCCAGTACAGAATCCCCTAATTTTACCCCATTTAATAGGTAGGTGTAATTTTTGTTCTTGTTACCACTGTGCATTACCTTACACTTGTCTGTGTTGAAGCGCATTCTCCATTTGGCTGCCCAAGCTTCTAATTTAACTAAGTCGTTCTGAAGAGACTCGGCATCCTCCTCTGTATTTATAGCCTTACACAATTTGGTATCATCTGCAAAAATTGACACCATGCTCTCTAGACCTTCTGTTAGGTCGTTAATGAAAATATTGAACAATAGCGGTCCTAATACTGAGCCTTGCGGCACACCACTTAGCACTTCAGTCCAAGTTGAAAAAGATCCATTAACCACAACGCGCTGCTTCCTATTATCTAACCAGTTTTTGACCCAAGTGCATATTGTGCTTCCTAGCCCTGATTCTTGTAGCTTGTAGATAAGTCTCATGTGTGGTACAGTATCGAACGCTTTGGCAAAGTCTAAAAAGATTACATCCACGTCTTTACCCTGATCTAGGTTTGCGCTTACTGTTTCATAAAAGCCAAGTAAGTTGGTTTGACAGGATCTGTCCTTCATAAACCCATGTTGATTCCTTTTAATGACCTTATTGGTTTCAAGGAACTTCTGAATACTATCTCTTAGAATACCTTCCAATACTTTCCCCACTATAGATGTAAGACTATAGTGGGGAAAGTATTGGAAGGTATTCTAAGAGATAGTATTCAGAAGGTAGGTAGCCCCCTGCCAGCACGCGTGAGCTGCGCAGGCAGGGAGCTACTCGCCGGGTGCAAAAGCATCGCCCCCGTGAGATGCTCTACGATCAGATCTGAATTAGGCCCTGAGTCACACTTGTATCAGTGACAACTCCATGAGTTAGCAACAGCAAGCCAGCACAGGTTAGGCAATATGGCCTTCCGGGCCCTCACTTGCGGCCCCCCAGATTCTCCTGCTTTTTTGTCTAATTTGTGTGTCATAGTTAGTTACACTTGATTATAATGCCTGTTGATATGTTATTACAGACAGGAGTTTCTGATTGTACCGAGTTGACGTATTAGTGAGAATATGGGCGATGTGTGGCCCATGTGGAGGATAGACGTCCGCCCTTGTGCGTCTGACTGCTGTGGATCTGACGACATAGATTTATTGTACGTTAGTAACTTTATAACGTTAATACAGAATCTGATAAATGCAGGTTACATTTGCAACTAATTAACTTATCAATTTGTAAAATGGTACATTTGTATTTTTTTTAAATTGTGTGAACAAAAAGGACACGTGAACATTCATATATGACCATAGTGGCATAAAACTCTAGGACTGAGGATGCTGCAGCCATAGCACATGACAGGGTAAGGGGGGGGGGGATTAGGTGTTGTCGCTGCGCAGAGAGAATAGCCAATGGTAAAGCGTGGTTCTAAAGGAGGAGGAGCTATGGGCTTGATAGAGCTGTGTGTAGTCTGTGGGTGGTCCCTTTTTGGAAAGTGTTAACCTCCCGCCCACCCTTAGGAAATTGGGGTGTCAGCTTGGCGGTTGGGTCGGCCTATTATTATTATGGCCGCAGATTTTAGGCTTTGATCCCTGAGGCATCTTGGACCTGTGAATGGTCATATGAAGGGGTAATGGCCCTATGGTTAGTAGGGGGGCACCATGGGGCCAGGTGGGCCCCTTTCTTTAACTACATGGGTAGTGGAAGTAGGCAAGATGTCTCAAGTCGCGAGGGGTGGGGTGGGCAGTAGGCCACCACTTCTTAAGGTATACATTCCCCAAAAGAGTGGAGTGGATGGGAAGTTCCACCCTCCACCTTTTGTTGCTAATATAGGCTGGGCTGAAGTTGGGCCCTTCTTATTTATCACCTAACTAAATAGGCCGTCCCCTTATGACCACCATACCTTCCTTTGGTGATTTCAATAAAAGCTGACCTAATTTAATTGGCAATATGGTTGTCGATGTCATTTATTTCTTAGAGTGCATGGGCTATGATTGCTTTCATAGGACGATAGAGTTTTTATGATTTTTTATACTACGCAAGTAAAACCTGAAACTCTAAAAGTAGTTTATCAAAATAGCCCACGAAAAGCATCTTCAAATGAAGTCATATATTTTTACATTTGAACTACAGTGTAATGACTTCAGGCTGGTCACACTAAGGGCTTGCTAATAGTATGCGCACCACTGCGATCACTTTAGCGCCTTTTGCCATAGTGGTGTCTGTGCCTTTATGATAATGCCAGTTAAAGCTCACTTGGTGCTTCTTTTTCTCTAACGTCCTAAGTGGATGCTGGGGACTCCGTCAGGACCATGGGGAATAGCGGCTCCGCAGGAGACAGGGCACAAAAATAAAGCTTTAGGATTAGGTGGTGTGTACTGGCTCCTCCCCCTATGACCCTCCTCCAAGCCTCAGTTAGGTTTTTGTGCCCGTCCGAGCAGGGTGCAATCTAGGTGGCTCTCCTAAAGAGCTGCTTAGAAAAAGTTTTTAGGTTTTTTTATTTTCAGTGAGTCCTGCTGGCAACAGGCTCACTGCATCGAGGGACTTAGGGGAGAGAATTTCAACTCACTTGCGTGCAGGATGGATTGGATTCTTAGGCTACTGGACACCATTAGCTCCAGAGGGAGTCGGAACACAGGTCTCACCCTGGGGTTCGTCCCGGAGCCGCGCCGCCGACCCCCCTTACAGATGCTGAAGATTGAAGGTCCGGAAACAGGCGGCAGAAGGCTCTTCAGTCTTCATGAAGGTAGCGCACAGCACTGCAGCTGTGCGCCATTGTTGTCACACACTTCACACCAAGCGGTCACGGAGGGTGCAGGGCGCTGCTGGGGGCGCCCTGGGCAGCAATATTTAATACCTTTATGGCAAAAGAATACATCACATATAGCCATTGAGGCTATATGTATGTATTTAACCCATGCCAGATATCTAAAACTCCGGGAGAAAAGCCCGCCGAAATAGGGGGCGGGGCTTATTCTCCTCAGCACACAGCGCCATTTTCCTGCTCAGCTCCGCTGTGAGGAAGGCTCCCAGGACTCTCCCCTGCACTGCACTACAGAAACAGGGTAAAACAGAGAGGGGGGGCATTTTTTGGCGATATTTTGATATATTTAAGCTGCTATAAGGAACAACACTTATATAAGGTTGTTCCCATATATATTATAGCGCTTGGGTGTGTGCTGGCAAACTCTCCCTCTGTCTCCCCAAAGGGCTAGTGGGGTCCTGTCTTCGATAAGAGCATTCCCTGTGTGTCTGCTGTGTGTCGGTACGTGTGTGTCGACATGTATGAGGACGATGTTGGTGTGGAGGCAGAGCAATTGCCGATAATGGTGATGTCACCCCCCAGGGAGTCGACACCGGAATGGATGGCTTTGTTTATGGAATTACGTGATAATGTCAGCACATTACAAAAATCAGTTGACGACATGAGACGGCCGGCAAACCAGTTAGTACCTGCCCAGGCGTCTCAGACACCGTCAGGGGCTGTAAAGCGCCCTTTACCTCAGTCGGTCGACACAGACCCAGACACAGACACTGAATCTAGTGTCGACGGTGATGAAACAAACGTATTTTCAAGTAGGGCCACACGTTATATGATCACGGCAATGAAGGAGGCTTTGCATATCTCTGATACTGCAAGTACCACAAAAAGGGGTATTATGTGGGGGGTGAAAAAACTACCTGTAGTTTTTCCTGAATCAGAGGAATTAAATGATGTATGTGATGAAGCGTGGGTTAACCCAGATAGAAAAGTGCTAATTTCAAAAAAGTTATTAGCATTATACCCTTTCCCGCCAGAGGTTAGGGCGCGCTGGGAAACACCCCCTAGGGTGGATAAGGCGCTCACACGCTTATCAAAACAAGTGGCGTTACCGTCTCCTGATACGGCCGCCCTCAGGGATCCAGCTGATAGGAGACTGGAAACTACCCTAAAAAGTATATACACACATACTGGTGTTATACTGCGACCAGCCATCGCCTCAGCCTGGATGTGCAGTGCTGGGGTCGTCTGGTTGGATTCCCTGACTGAAAATATTGATACCCTGGATAGGGACAGTATTTTATTGACTATAGAGCAATTAAAGGATGCTTTCCTTTATATGCGAGATGCTCAGAGAGATATTTGCACTCTGGCATCGAGAGTAAATGCGTTGTCCATATCTGCCAGAAGGAGTTTATGGACGCGACAGTGGTCAGGTGATGCGGATTCCAAACGACATATGGAAGTATTGCCGTATAAAGGGGAGGAATTATTTGGCGTCGGTCTATCGGATCTGGTGGCCACGGCAACTGCCGGAAAATCCACCTTTTTACCTCAGACCCCCTCCCAACAGAAAAAGACACCGTCTTTTCAGCCGCAGTCCTTTCGGTCCTATAAGAACAAGCGGACAAAAGGACAGTCATATCTGCCTCGGGGCAGAGGAAGGGGTAAGAGAGGGCAGCAAGCAGCCCCTGCCCAGGAACAGAAGCCCTCTCAGGGTTCTGCAAAGCCCTCAGCATGACGCTGGGGCCTTACAAGCGGACTCAGGAGCGGTGGGGGGTCGACTCAAGAATTTCAGCGCACAGTGGGCTTGCTCACAGGTGGACCCCTGGATCCTGCAGGTAGTATCTCAGGGTTACAGGTTGGAATTCGAGAAGTCTCCCCCTCGCAGGTACCTAAAGTCTGCTTTGCCAACGTCTCCCTCAGACAGGGCGACGGTATTGGAAGCCATTCACAAGCTGTTTTCTCAGCAGGTGATAGTCAAGGTACCCCTCCTACAACAGGGAAAGGGGTATTACTCCACGCTATTTGTGGTACCGAAGCCGGACGGCTCGGTAAGACCTATTCTAAATCTGAAATCTTTGAACCTGTACATACAAAAATTCAAGTTCAAGATGGAGTCACTCAGAGCAGTGATAGCGAATCTGGAAGAAGGGGACTTTATGGTGTCCCTGGACATAAAGGATGCTTACCTGCATGTCCCAATTTGCCCTTCACATCAAGGGTACCTCAGGTTCGTGGTGCAAAACTGTCATTATCAGTTTCAGACGCTGCCGTTTGGATTGTCCACGGCACCTCGGGTCTTTACCAAGGTAATGGCCGAAATTATGATTCTTCTGCGAAGAAGAGGCGTATTAATTATCCCTTACTTGGACGATCTCCTGATAAGGGCAAGGTCCAGAGAACAGCTGGAGGACGGAGTAGCACTAACCCGACTAGTGCTGCAACAACACGGGTGGATTCTGAATTTTCCAAAATCTCAGTTGACCCCGACGACACGTCTGCTGTTCCTGGGAATGATTCTGGACACGGTTCAGAAAAAGGTGTTTCTTCCGGAGGAGAAAGCCAGGGAGTTATCCGAACTTGTCAGGAACCTCCTAAAACCAGGGAAAGTGTCTGTGCATCAATGCACAAGAGTCCTGGGAAAGATGGTGGCTTCTTACGAAGCGATTCCATTCGGCAGATTCCACGCACGAACTTTTCAGTGGGATCTGCTGGACAAATGGTCCGGATCACATCTGCAGATGCATCAGCGGATAACCTTATCGCCACGGACAAGGGTGTCTCTTCTGTGGTGGTTGCAGAGTGCTCATCTGTTAGAGGGCCGCAGATTCGGCATACAGGACTGGGTCCTGGTGACCACGGATGCCAGTCTGAGAGGCTGGGGAGCGGTCACACAGGGAAGAAACTTCCAGGGAGTATGGTCAAGCCTGGAGATGTCTCTTCACATAAATATACTGGAGCTAAGAGCGATTTACAATGCTCTAAGTCTGGCAAAACCCCTGCTTCAGGGTCAGCCGGTGTTGATCCAGTCGGACAACATCACGGCAGTCGCCCACGTAAACAGACAGGGCGGCACAAGAAGCAGGACAGCAATGGCAGAAGCTGCAAGGATTCTTCGCTGGGCGGAAGATCATGTGATAGCACTGTCAGCAGTATTCATTCCGGGAGTGGACAACTTGGAAGCATACTTCCTCAGCAGACACGATCTACACCCGGGAGAGTGGGGACTTCATCCAGAAGTCTTCCACATGATTGTGAACCGTTGGGAAAAACCAATGGTGGATATGATGGCGTCCCGCCTCAACAAAAAACTGGACAGGTATTGCGCCAGGTCAAGAGACCCTCAGGCAATAGCTGTGGACGCTCTGGTAACACCGTGGGTGTTCCAGTCAGTGTATGTGTTCCCTCCTCTGCCTCTCATACCAAAAGTACTGAGAATTATACGGCAAAAGGGAGTAAGAACGATACTAGTGGCTCCGGATTGGCCAAGAAGAACTTGGTACCCGGAACTTCAAGAGATGCTCACGGAGGATCCGTGGCCTCTACCTCTAAGACGGGACCTGCTTCAGCAGGGACCGTGTCTATTCCAAGACTTACCGCGGCTGCGTTTGACGGCATGGCGGTTGAACGCCGAATTCTAAGGGAAAAAGGCATTCCGGAAGAGGTTATTCCTACACTGGTAAAAGCCAGGAAGGAGGTGACTGCACAACATTATCACCGCATTTGGAGGAAATATGTTGCGTGGTGTGAGGCCAGGAAGGCCCCCACGGAGGAATTTCAACTGGGTCGATTCCTACATTTCCTGCAAACAGGATTGTCTATGGGCCTCAAATTGGGGTCCATTAAGGTTCAAATTTCGTCCCTGTCGATTTTCTTCCAGAAAGAATTGGCTTCAGTTCCTGAAGTCCAGACTTTTGTAAAAGGAGTACTACATATACAGCCCCCGGTTGTGCCCCCAGTGGCACCGTGGGATCTTAATGTAGTCTTGGATTTTCTCAAATCCCATTGGTTTGAGCCGCTCAAATCGATGGAGTTGAAGTATCTTACATGGAAAGTAACCATGCTACTGGCCCTGGCTTCAGCCAGGAGAGTATCAGAATTGGCGGTTTTATCATATAAGAGCCCATATCTGATTTTCCATACGGACAGGGCAGAACTGCGGACGCGTCCTCATTTTCTGCCTAAGGTGGTGTCAGCGTTTCACCTGAACCAGCCTATTGTGGTGCCTGCGGCTACTAACGATTTGGAGGATTCCAAGTTGTTGGACGTGGTTCGGGCATTGAAAATATATATTTCAAGAACGGCGGGAGTCAGAAAGTCTGACTCACTGTTTATATTGTATGCACCCAACAAGATGGGTGCTCCTGCTTCTAAGCAGACGATTGCTCGTTGGATTTGTAGCACAATTCAACTTGCACATTCTGTGGCAGGCTTGCCACAACCTAAATCTGTCAAGGCCCATTCCACAAGGAAAGTGGGCTCATCCTGGGCGGCTGCCCGGGGGGTCTCGGCATTACAACTCTGCCGAGCTGCTACTTGGTCAGGGGCAAACACGTTTGCAAAATTCTACAAATTTGATACCCTGGCTGAGGAGGACCTTGAGTTCTCTCATTCGGTGCTGCAGAGTCATCCGAACTCTCCCGCCCGTTTGGGAGCTTTGGTATAATCCCCATGGTCCTGACGGAGTCCCCAGCATCCACTTAGGACGTTAGAGAAAATAAGAATTTACTTACCGATAATTCTATTTCTCGTAGTCCGTAGTGGATGCTGGGCGCCCATCCCAAGTGCGGATTGTCTGCAATACTTGTACATAGTTATTGTTACAAACAAATTCGGGTTGTTATTGTTGTGAGCCGTCTGTTCAGAGGCTCCTACGTTTGTCATACTGTTAACTGGGTTCAGATCACAAGTTATACGGTGTGATTGGTGTGGCTGGTATGAGTCTTACCCGGGATTCAATATCCTTCCTTATTGTGTACGCTCGTCCGGGCACAGTATCCTAACTGAGGCTTGGAGGAGGGTCATAGGGGGAGGAGCCAGTACACACCACCTAATCCTAAAGCTTTATTTTTGTGCCCTGTCTCCTGCGGAGCCGCTATTCCCCATGGTCCTGACGGAGTCCCCAGCATCCACTACGGACTACGAGAAATAGAATTATCGGTAAGTAAATTCTTATTATTTGCAACCATCGGTCACGCCATCGAAACCCTGTCACATAACACTGTCAGGTGCCTAATGTCAGACTTGGTTTTGTCTGTGTCCCCGGAGGGGGCGCTAGTGGGTCAGTGGAGGTAGGAGGGAGAAAGTGAGGAGGCTGGATTAAGTTTCTGCGCATGGGCGCAATGATGTTTATTAAACAGAAAGTTCACAAAGGCAGCAGAAATAAACAATAAGGAATGCAATGTCAATGGTACAGCGTGGAAGCTGAAAGTCTATGGCAACAGAGATATGATAATGGATGAATGATAACTGATGAATGACAACTGATGAATAATGACTGATGAATAATAACTGATGATAATCTGGTATGGGAACCAGAGCAGTTTAAAACATGGAGCCAGCAGAGATGGTAACATACAGCAAACCTGGTAGCAGAGGCAGGAGACTGACAACGTTCACAGTGCAGGTGATGATGCACAAGCAGCAAGCAAGCTGCATCACAGGTGAGGAGATGGAATGCACCTGGAGCGAGTCTCTACTGCTAGGCTGAAGCACACTGGGTTGGTGATTAGTGTGAAGCCTGTAAACAGAAGCAGGTGTTGCTGAGGCTTGTAGTTCCACGGAGCTGTAGGAGGATAACCAGGAGCACAAAGTCACAGGTAGGTAACCAGGAACACGGAGGTGTAGGTAGGTAACCAGGAACACGGAGGAACAGGTACCAGATCCAGACACATGGGTCGCAGGAGTGACACAAAGTTCAGGATAACCACAGGCTCACCCTGCAGCTCCTGATATACCCCCTGGTGTGCAGGCATTGGTTGGAGTGGGAAAAGGAGGTGCGGCCAAGCACCGGGTTGGCCGCCGTACTCTGACCGATGGAAACTGTCATGGCGGCGCCCATGCCGCGGCCCGGCGGGAACGCGGCGTGCTCACACACCCGCTGTCACAGGAGCGTTCCTAGGCCCAGGATGATGTCTGGCGGCAGAGGTGCGGATGACAGCAGAACGTAGGAACCCCGGACGGAGTGGTGAGTCGATTCCTGACACCTAATTTCCGAGAAACTGGGACTGTGGCTGACAAGTCATGGAGTTGTCGTACAAAATGTGTTACTGACGAGACAACCTCAACAATGGTTATGTAAAATTGGAGGTCTTTCTGGGAGCCGGTTGTTAAAATCTGCAGCTATGACATGGAAACTTTGTTCTCCAGACATCAAAATGACCTCAGTTCTCTCCTCTTTTGTCAAATCCATCTTCAGTTACCTGCAACAAAAAAAGAGTTGTACCTTTTGAACTATAACTGCTATTTCAAATCTGTTTACAGCAATAAACTTTTCAGCAAAGTCTAATGTTGTTTGACATGTTACATAACCCCCTTTTCAGTTGAAAAAAACGACTTAAATTCAGGATTGCCGATTTCAAGATGTCGCTAATGTTCGGTATATACCCTAAAAGAACGGCCACCTCACCCATACCTTACTGGAGTATTCAGTTTTCCCATTTGTTGCACAGTTTTTGAAACAAAAGAGTGTACTGCGACTTTTCAATCACCCTGTACTTCCATAACATGTCCATATAACATAATACATGAGTAACTATGCATCTGAAACTCTACTGCTGACATTTCCTTGCAGCCTCAGGAGCTGTAAGGAGACCCTCTGGAGGTTATCACCCAGTGCTTCTTGTCCTTTTATATAAGGGATAAAACTTGGCAAACTTTTAATATTGTCAATAAGAATTCCACCCAAAAAAGTACAGTGGCAGAAGTGTATTTGGAACTCCTGAATCTACAGTACACTGCAACGTAAAATGAAAAGATATCTGCTAAAGGTCGCAATATTGCTGTGTATAAGTAAGAGATGTGCGGTCCGGTTCTCTAGAAATCTGAATCCACCCAAATTGTGTGGATCTGGACCGAACCAAAACCTGTTCTGGATCCCCCGATGAGATCCGAACTGAGTCCCGTTTCGAATCTTCCCGCAGTACGGAATTTGGATTTTAAATCTGAATTTTGGGTTTCGAATTGCAAAAATGATATGATTTTAGCTGTTTTTCTTGTTTTTTTTTAATCAATAATTATCGATTTTTTTCTATCGCATTTTATCCCAAACCGAAATCCGAATCGGATCCAAAACACTTAAGGGTGGTTTTTCCAAAACCAAAACACAATGTTGAATTAGAACTAAAGCCAAAACACAGAATAGTTACTGTATTGAATTAAATGTTTTCTTAAAAGCAAATATACTAATTTGCAAATAGCGTATTAACAATATGTTTGTCCAGCGCTAATCTTTCTAACCAACTGTATTTTCTAACGTTCATAACCAGTAGTTCCTTCTAATAACCATTCACACAATGATGTTTAATTAATGTCAGTGCAATCTACAAGTTTAATGGGCATTTGATGGGAGATCCCACTTATCCCGCAGCCTGGGGTTGATTGGGAATTTAAAGTGATCCTGTGAAAAATAATGAAAGTGGCCTCATATACAGATGAAGCCCTGCTCATCTATCCCTTAGTAGGATTAATTGAGCCAGTGCTGTCGGACTTAGGGGGTCATTCCGACTCGATCGCTCGCTGCAGTTTCTCGCAGCGCAGCGATCAGGTCGGAACTGCGCATGCGTCGCAGTGCACCGGTGCATGGCAGCCGTCGTTGCCTAGCAATCGCCTCTGAGGCAGAGGCAGTCGCTGGGCGGGAGGGGGCTGGAAGGCGGCGATAAGCCACCGTTTAGGGGGTGCGGCCCGGCCAACGCAGGCGTGGCCGGACCGTTCGGGGGGGCGGGCTGCAGCGGCTGGGTGACATCACACGCAGCCGCTGCAGGCCGGGGAGCGACGAGTAGCTCCTGGCCAGCACGCTAAAGCTGCGCTGGTCGGGAGCTACTCTTGAAGTGCAAAGGCATCACCGCTGTGTTATGCCTTTGCACTGCTGTGGGGAGGGGGGGGGGCCTGACATGCGGGGCGGACTAGCCCTGTGCTGGGTGTCCCCCCGCATGTCAGTGTGCATGACCGTAGCTGTGCTAAATTCAGCACAGCTACGATCAACTCAGAATGACCCCCATAATCCCCTGCTGTAATGACTTAATCCCCTGCTGTATTGTTCTCACTGTATTGTATTGCAGCTGAGAACAATAGATGAAAGGCTTATGCTAATAAACCTTGGTGCACCAGAGAAGGCTAGATGAGCGGAGCTGCATTTGTAGGTGGGACCAAATAAATGGTGGGTAGGGCCAACAGAAAAGTAGGCAGGATTAAAATAAATGTTATCCTGCAGTGTAAAAAGAAAAAAATAGGATTTTAATTACCTAAAAGTAAATCCTTTTCTCGTAGTCCGTAGAGGATGCTGGGGTCCACATTAGCACCATGGGGCATAGACGGGTCCACTAGGAGCCACTGGCACTTTAAGAGTTAATAGTGTGGGCTGGCTCCTCCCTCTATGCCCCTCCTACCAGACTCAGTCTAGAACCTGTGCCCGAGGAGACGGACATACTTCGAGAGAAGGAATTACACAGATAGTGGCGAGATTCATACCAGCTCACACAAACAAGGCAACCCAAGCTAACTAGCCTGAAAACTCAGCAAAAGCTGAAACATTACTGAACCCAGTACAGACACACAGTACTTAACTAAGAACAAAGCACTACTGAACCAAAGAACCACTGCAGGATAACGAAGCACTGGGCGGGCGCCCAGCATCCTCTACAGACTACGAGAAAAGGATTTACCGGTAGGTACCAAAATCCTATTTTCTGTTACGTCCTAGAGGATGCTGGGGTCCACATTAATACTATGGGGATGTTCCAAAGCTCCCAGAACGGGAGGGAGAGCGCATAGGCTCCTGCAGAACTAATTGACCAAACTTTAGGTCCTCAGGCCAAAACATTGAACTTGTAGAACTTAGCAAACGTGTTCGACCCAGACCAAGTAGCCGCTCGGCAAAGCTGCAGAGCTGAGACACCCCGGGCAACCGCCCAGGAAGACCCCACTTTACGAGTAGAGTACGACTTAACTGATGTTGGACACGGCAATCCTGCTGTAGAATATGCATGCTGGATAGTGAACCTGATCCAGCGAGAGATCGTCTGCTTAGAAGCAGGACACACAATTTTCTTGGGATCTTAAAGGACAAACAGAGAGTCCGATTTTCTGTGATGAGCAGTCTTCTTCACATAGATCTTCAAAGCCCTCGCAACATCCAAGGACTTTGATGCAATTGAGGAGTCAGTAGCCACTAGCACCACAATAGGTTGGTTGATATGAAAAGCCGACACAACCTTTGGAAGAAACTGCTGACATGTCCTGAGCTCAGCTCTATCTTCATGGAAGATTAAGTAGGGACTTTTACAGGACAAAGCCCCCAATTCCGACACCCGTCGAGCAGAAGCTAAGTACAACAAAGTGACAGCCTTCCACGTGAGAAACTCGACCTCAGCCTCCTGTAAGGGCTCAAACCAATCCGATTGGAGGAACTGCAACACCACGTTAAGATTCCAGGGTGCCGTCGGTGCCACAAAGGGAGGCTGGATGTGCAGAACCCCTTTCAAAAAAGTCTGAACCTCAGGGAGGGCAGCCAATTGTTTCTGGAAGAAAATGGATAAAGCCGAAATCTGGACCTTTATGGATCCCAAACACAGGCCCATATCCACACCTGCTTGCGGGAAGAGGAGAAATCGACCAAGTTGAAACTCCACCGCAGGAAACTTCTTCGATTCACACCAAGACACATACTTTTTCCAAATGCGATGGTAAGGTTTAGACATAACTCCTTTCCTAGCCTGTATCAGGGTAGGAATAACCTTGTACCTTCCGAGCTAATATCTAGCGTTCAACCTTCATGCCGTCAAACGTAGCCATGGTAAGTCTTGATAAGCGAACGGCCCCTGTTGTAGAAGATCCTCCCGAAGAGGAAGAGGCCTTGGATCTTCCAGCAGTAGATCCAGCAGATCCGCGTACCAAGCCCTTCTTGGCCAGTCCGGAGCACTGAGGATCGCCTGAACTCTTGTTCTTCTTACAAGCTTTAGAATTCTTGGAATGAGAGGAAGTGGAGGGAACACATACACTGACTTGAACACCCACTGTGTTACCAGGGCATCCACCACCACTGCTTGTGGGTCTCTCGACCTGAAACAGTAGCTCCAAAGTTTCTTGTTGAGACGTGAGGCCATTATGTCTATTTGAGGTACGCCCCAATGACTGGACACCTCCATGAACACCTCCAGATGGAGGCCCCATTCTCCTGGATGGAGATCGTGCCTGCTGAGGAAGTCCACTTCCCAGTTGTCCACTCCCGGAATGAAGATTGCTGACAGTGCCACTGCGTGTCTTTCTGCCCAGAGGAGGATTCTTGTTACCTCTGACATTGCATCTCTGCTCTTCGTTCCGCCCTGTCGGTTTATGTAGGCCACCGTCTTTACATTGTCCGACTGCACTTGAATGGCCTGATCTTGCAGAAGTTGTGCTGCTTGTAGAAGACCATTGTACATGGCTCTTAGCTCCAGGATGTTTATTGGAAGAAGGGATTGCTGACTTGACCACCTTCCTTGGAAGGTTTTTCCCTTGGGTTACTGCGCCCCAACCTCTGAGTCCTGCATCCGTGGTTAGAAGGATCCAGTTCTGAACCCCGAACCTGCGGCCCTCTAGAAGGTGAGGCAGTTACAGCCACCAGAGGAGTGAAATCCTTGCTTTTGGCGACAGATGTATCCTCTGGTGCATGTGTAGGTGAGATCCTGACCACTTGTCTAGTAGATCCAGTTGGAATGACTGAGCATGAAATCTTCCATACTGTAGAGCCTCGTAAAAGGAGACGAATGCACTGATGAACCAACACCCGGGCTGGTTTCAGGACATCCCGGACCATTGTTTGAATCACCAATGCTTTCTCCTCCGGTAGAAACACCCTCTGCACCCCTGTGTCGAGGATCATTCCCAGGAACGACAATCTCCTTGTCAGCTCCAAATGTGACTTCGGAAGGTTCAGGATCCAACTGTGCTCCCCGAGTAGATGAGTTGTGAGAGCAATGGACTTTAACAACTTCTCCCTGGACGATGCCTTTATCAGCAGGTCATCTAGATATGGAATTATGTTCATCCCCTGTCTGCGGAGGAGAACCATCATCTCTTCCATCACCTTGGTGAACACCCTCGGTGCCGTGGAGAGGCCGAATAGCAGCGCCTGGAACTGATAGTGACAGTCCAACAGTGCAAATCTGAGATAAGCCTGATGTGGTGGCCAAATCATAATGTGGAGGTATGCATCCTTGATATCCAGGGATACCAGAAACTCTCCCTCCTCCAGACCTGAGATCACCGCTCTCAGAGACTCCATTTTGAATTTGAACTCCCTCAGATAAGGGTTTAATGATTTCAAGTTCAAAATCGGTCTGACCGAACCATCCGGTTTCGGTACCACGAAAAGGTTTGAATAATGGGGGTCATTCCGACCTGATCGCTCGCTGCAGTGCGATGGAGCATGGCAGTCGTCGCTGCCTAGCGATCGCCTGTGAGACAGAGGCAGTCGCTGGGCGGGAGGGGGCTGGACGGCGGCATAAAGCCGCCGTTTAGTAGGCGCGGTCCGGCCAACGCAGGCGTGGCCGGACCATTGGGGGGGCGTGCCGCGGCGGCTGCGTGGCGTCTCACGCAGCCGCTGCAGCCAGCAGCAGCGACAAACTACTCCTTGCCAGCCGCAGGAGCTGCGCTGGCCGGGAGTTACTCCACAAATACAAGAGCATCGCCGCTGTACGATGCTTTTGTATTTGTGTGTGGGGGAGGGGACGGCACTGACATGCGGGGTGGACTAGCCCTGTGGACTAGCCCCCGCAGGTCAGGGAAGATGATCGTAGCTGTGCTAAATTTAGCACAGCTACGATCATCTCGGAATGACACCCAATACCCCTTGGTTTGCATATGGGGTGGAACAGGGACAATGACCTGTGACTTTTCAAATTTTTGGATGGCTTTCTGTAGGATAGCCCTGTCTGCCAGCAAAACTGGCAAGCCTGATTTGAAGAATCGGTGCAGCTGAAGTTCTTGAAACTCCAGTCTGTACCCCTGGGACACAATATCCTGTACCCAGGGATCCAGGCCAGACGACACCTAGACGTGGCTGAAATGTCTGAGCCTCGCACCCACCAGCCCATCTTCCATGCTTCGCGGACTACTGTCATGCTGAGGATTTTGAGGAACCAGAAGCCGTTTTCTGGTCCTGGGAGCCTGCGGGTGCAGGCTTTTTGGATTTTGCACGACCACCTCTAAAGAAGGTGGTAGGAGGCTTGGACTTTTTTGTCTTAGCGGTCCGAAAGGACTGCGATGCAGATGAAGAAAAGGGTTTCTTCGTAGAAGGCGTAGCTGAGGGAAGAAAAGGTGACTTACCCGCGGTTGCCGTGGAAATCCATGCATCCAATGCTTCCCCAAATAGAGCCTGACCTGTGTAGGGTAGATTCTCCACACTTCTCCTGGATTCCGCATCTGCAGACCATTGGCCAGGGACCCCTGCGACCTGAGACAGACATGGAAGATACCCTTGCAGTCAGCGTACCCAGGTCCTTCATGGATTCCACCATGAACCCCGCAGAATTCTGTATGTTACGTAAAAATAATTTAAAGTCACTTCTATCCATTGAATCCAAATCCTCAAGTAACATGCCTGACCACTTTACTATAGCTTTAGAAGTCCATGCACAGGCAGTAGTGGGCCGGAACGCCACCCCTGAAGCAGTGTATATGGATTTGAGCGTAGTGTCAATCTTACGATCAGCCAGTTCTTTTAACGCGGTAGACCCAGGGACAGGTAAAACCACCTTCTTTGACAGTCTGGATACAGATGCGTCAACTATGGGTGGGTTTTCCCATTTTTTTCTATCCTCCTCAGGGAAAGGAAAGGCAACCAAAAACCTTTTGGGTATCTGGAATTTTTTCTCCGGGTTCTCTCCAGGATCTTTCAAATAAAGCGTTGAATTCTTTAGACGCAGGGAAGGTTAGCGAGGCTTTCTTATTATCTGTGAAGTAAGCCTCCTCAACCTGCTCAGGAGTTGTGTCAGAAATGTTTAACACATCTCTAATAGCCTCAATCATGAGCTGCACCCCCTTAGCCAGGGATGCCGCCCACCTCAGCACATCCCTATGACTGTCAGCCGTGTCAGAGTCGGTATCCGTGTCATCTTGCATAATCTGAGCACGTTTTTGTGGGTATGTGCTAGGAGATTTTGAAGGAATAGGGACAGAACCTGACCAAACTGCCATAGACTTCTTTAATACCTGAGTTTCAGTCTCAGTATGAGCTACCCTAGTAGAGATCTGATAGATCATTCCCTTAATAGAGGTCAACCACTCAGGCTCAGTAATAGGGATCTGAGACAAAACATTACATTCCTGTGTACATGGAATGGATTCCTCCTGAGAGGAAATGTCCTCTGCAGCATAAGACACAGAGTCCCCAAACATGGCTATGTGAGAAACACACCCACACACACACACAGGAAAATTTCAGACACAGTTTCCCCCCAAGTATGCCACAGAGAAACACAGAGCTTGGAGTCAGCACACACACAGCGCTTCCAAAGGTAGATACATACAACTACCTGTCGCTGACTGTGTACCTTAATAGACTAGACTTTAATTTTACAGCCTCCCCCCCTTCTACCCCCTGGTACCGCACAGGATAGCTGGAGTTGCTTGGAGGGACAGCTTTCCTTGTCAGAGTCTCTGTACTGGATCTGCAGGAAGGAAAATGGCGCTGAACGCTGCTGGGTCCGCTCTGAGGAGAAGCTCCGCCCCTGAACATGGCGCTGCTTCCCGCTCCTCACTTCTTTATACTGGCCTGAGGAAATGTGTTGGCAGCGTTACCGAGGTCCCTGACAGCCTTGGTGACCAGTGTAGGGTATAGGCGCTGGCTCAGGCTGCCCCTCATAGCGCCGCACTGTGTACTGCTGAGCCTCTGGAGCGCAGTTAGTACTGCGCTCCCACCCTGTTGCCACCATCTTCACACCAGCTCCCCACTTGCTGTGGGGGCCGGTGACTCACTCGCCACTGAAATCTTCTGGCTCTGTTAGGGGGTGGCGGCATGCTGCGGGAGTGAGCGGTCGCCTCGGGCGGCTAACGATCATCACCCTCAGGAGTTCAATGTCCTGTCAGCAGAGATAGTGGCCATTTTACCTCTCAGGGTTATACACTACTCCCCTCCTAAGTCCCTTGAAGCAGGGAGGCTGTTGCCAGCAGCCTCCCTGTGCATAAACTCTAATGAAAAAAATAAACTAGGGAAACTCCTATGGAGCTCTCCTAGCTGTGACCGGCTCCTCCGGGCACATTTTCTAAACTGAGTCTGGAAGAAGGGGCATAGAGGGAGGAGCCAGCCCACACTATTAAACTTTTAAAGTGCCAGTGGCTCCTAGTGGACCCGTCTATACCCCATGGTACTAATGTGGACCCCAGCATCCTCTAGGACGTAAGAGAAAAGAAATTGCATTGCTTATGCCTACCTGTACTAGTAACATACAATACATGAAGCATCCTAGTGACTAAAATAATATACAGATGACATCCCAGTGACCACCGCACAATACAGAGAGCATCCCGATGAACACCAAAAAATAAATAGAGCATCCCAGTCACTGTAACACCATACAGAGAGCATTCCAGTCACCACAATACCATACAGTGAGTATTCCAGTCCCAGTAACTACCATATCATACAGGAAGCATCCTAGAGACCAGTGGCGTATCTATAATGGGTGCAGTGTGTGAGGTGCACACGGGCCCCTGGGTCCATAGGGGGCCCACACCGCACACGCCGCACCCATTTCTTCTAAATACTTACCTTTCTAGTGTCCGGGTGTGGGTCCCCTCCTCTCCTGAGTCCCGTAGCCGGCAGCCGCAGCAGCGCTGTTAGTGTAATTTCTGAGCACTAGAGACTCTGGCACAGTGCCAGAGTCTACAGCGCATACGCAGGTCTCAGAAAAAATGGCCGCCACGCCATGTTTTCGGAGACTTGCGCATGCGCTGCAGACTCTGGCACTGTGCCAGAGTCTAGTGCTCAAACAGAGTGCTAACAGCGCTGCTGCCAGCTACGGGACGGGAGAGGAGGGGCCCACACCTGGAGACTGCACACGGGTCCCCTCCTCTCTAGATACGCCCCTGCTAGAAACTGCAATATAATAGAGCAGTTTTGTGACTGCCACACAATATTGTCCTCTTAACAATATTTACTTCTCAGAAATCAGACAGCCCCATACGGACACAGGCCTATTGGGAAGAGTTCCAGTAAAGTCAGGGTCAATGTGTCCATGCCTTCACAGCCTTTTACTTTAATTGGGATGAATTTTCAACTTTGCGTTGATGGAAAACACATTTCTCGTAGCAGCTGGACCAATTTGATGGAAACTTCACACATGCAAAAGTGGCACACAACATTTATTAACAATGTATGTATTAACAGTTACTTATATATCGCCAGTATATTCCATTGTGCTTTAAAATTGGGAACAAACAGTAAAAAAAAAATTAGACAAAACATGGAGGTTGGAGGGCCCTGCTCGCAAGCTCACACTCTATAGGGAAATAAGCATTGATACACAAAGATAAATGCTACCAATTGCAGAAGGGTCCAGCCAGATTGCAGAGGTTCTTGGTGGGCTCTATGACTAGGATGGGATGTAATACGCATTGCAGTTTGGATGCGATATGTCCCGCCACTTATCAGATGCATAGTGACATTAATAACGCTGGTATGCACCTACAATTGTGATTAATATGGCAAAACACAGTTCAGGTCATAGCTACAGTATGCATTATTTATTTCTATTCAAATAAAGGCCAAAGGGGGTAATTCCAAGTTGATCGCAGCAGGAAATATTTTAGCAGTTGAGCAAAACCATGTTCACTGCAGGGGGGGCAGATATAACATGTGCAGAGAGAGTTAGATTTGGATGGGTTATTTTGTTTCTGTGCAGGGTAAATACTGGCTGCTTTATTTTTACACTGCAATTTAGATTGCAGATTGAACTCATCACACCCAAATCTAACTCTATCTGCACATGTTATATCTGCTCCCCCTGCAGTGCACATGGTTTTGCCCAACTGCTAAAAAATTTCCTGCTGCCATCAACTTGGAATTACCCCCAAAGTTAGCTAACATTACATTAATCTAATGTGCACAGCGGGAGGGAGAGGTTTGGATTCCATGGTAAGGGGAATCTCTCCCACAGTGACACCCAGATCTAATGCTACAAGGTACAGTGGGGGTCATTCCGAGTTGATCGCTTGCTAGCAGTTTTTAGCAGCTGTGCAAACGCTATGCCACCGCCCACTGGGAGTGTATTTTAGCTTAGCAGAAGTGCGAACGGTTGTATCGCAGAGCGCCTGCAAAAATCTTTTGTGTAGTTTTAGAGTAGCTCAAAACCTACTCAGCGCTTGCGATCACTTCAGACTATTCAGTTCCGGATTTAACGTCACACACCCGCCCAGCGTTCGTTCAGCCACGCCTGCTTTTTCCCTGGCACGCCTGCATTTTTACGAACACTCCCTGAAAACGGTTAGTTGACACCCAAAAACGCCCACTTCATGTCAATCACTCTGCGGCAACCAGTGTGACTGAAATGCATCGCTAGACCCTGTGCAAAACTACATCGGTCGTTGTACCCGTACGTCGCGTGTGTGCATTGCGCCGCATACACATGCGCAGAACTGCCGTTTTTTAGCCTGATCGCTGCGCTGCGAACAAATGCAGCTAGCGATCAACTCGGAATGACCACCAGTATACATAGTGCTAACAATGGGTGTAGTATGGTATGCCAGCGGCTGGGCTCCCGGCGGCCAGCATACCGGTGCCGGAATACCGGCCGCCGGCATACCGACAGCTGGGCGAGCGCAAATGAGCCCCTTGTGGGCTCACTGCGCTCCCCACACTGCGGGCACGGTGGCGCACTACGCTATCTATTCTCCCTCCAGGGGAGTCGTGGACCCCCAAGAGGGAGAAAAGGTGTTGGTATGGCGGGTGTCTGGATTTCGACGACGGTATACTGTGCGCCGGGATCCCAACAGCCGGCAAACTGAAGACCACCCCTAACAATGAATAACTATGGTATTGGCAGATTATAAATGTACAGCAGCAAGCAACATTCTGAAAATAAGAAAATATTATATCCCCAATCTCAGTCAGGACCCCATACCGATGCAGCCACGATACCCGTTTACCTGAACACAGGTTATTTAAAAAAAAATCTTAGAAAAATATTTTTTAAAGTACCAATGTCTAAAAATCTTTTTACATCTTTTTAACAAATACATTTTTTTAAAATTTTTATTTATTTATATATCTTTTTTTAAAGAAGCCTAAATCTGACAACTGAGCTTGTCAGCCCAAATACCTGTAGAGACTGGCCCCAGTGAAGTGGTAATTTAGGGGTGAGGTCTATTTACTAAGCTGTGTAGAGAGATAAAGTACCGGCCAATCAGCTCCTAACTGCCATGTAGCAGGCTGTGTTTGAAAAATAACAGGAGCTGATTGGTTGGAAGTTTGGGGGTTATTCAGAGACAGTAGCAGTTTTGCGAAAATAGGATTTTGATAACCTACCGGTAAATTCTTTTCTCCTAGTCTGTAGAGGATGCTGGGGATGACATCAAGACAATGGGGTATAGACGGGATCCGCAGGAGACATGGGCACTCTAAAGACTTTTCATTGGGTGTGAACTGGCTCCTCCCTCTATGCCCCTCCTCCAGACCTCTGTTGTAGGAACTGTGCCCAGGGAGACTGACATTTCGAGGAAAGGAATTACTTAACTAGTGGTGAGATATCTACCAACTCACACCCTCAACCATGCCGCAAACATGGCATTCAACATAATACTAGAGATGTGCACTTGAAATTTTTCGGGTTTTGTGTTTTGGTTTTGGGTTCGGTTCCGCGGCCGTGTTTTGGGTTCGACCGCGTTTTGGCAAAACCTCACCGAATTTTTTTTGTCGGATTCGGGTGTGTTTTGGATTCGGGTGTTTTTTTCAAAAAACACTAAAAAACAGCTTAAATCATAGAATTTGGGGGTCATTTTGATCCCAAAGTATTATTAACCTCAAAAACCATAATTTCCACTCATTTTCAGTCTATTCTGAACACCTCACACCTCACAATATTATTTTTAGTCCTAAAATTTGCACCGAGGTAGCTGGATGACTAAGCTAAGCGACCCTAGTGGCCGACACAAACACCTGGCCCATCTAGGAGTGGCACTGCAGTGTCACGCAGGATGGCCCTTCCAAAAAACACTCCCCAAACAGCACATGACACAAAGAAGAAAAAAAGAGGCGCAATGAGGTAGCTGTGTGAGTAAGATAAGCGACCCTAGTGGCCGACACAAACACCTGGCCCATCTAGGAGTGACACTGCAGTGTCACGCAGGATGGCCCTTCCAAAAAACACTCCCCAAACAGCACATGACGCAAAGAAGAAAAAAAGAGGCGCAATGAGGTAGCTGTGTGAGTAAGATAAGCGACCCTAGTGGCCAACACAAACACCTGGCCCATCTAGGAGTGGCACTGCAGTGTCACGCAGGATGGCCCTTCCAAAAAACACTCCCCAAACAGCACATGACGCAAAGAAGAAAAAAAGAGGCGCAATGAGGTAGCTGTGTGAGTAAGATAAGCGACCCTAGTGGCCGACACAAACACCTGGCCCATCTAGGAGTGGCACTGCAGTGTCACGCAGGATGGCCCTTCCAAAAAACACTCCCCAAACAGCACATGACGCAAAGAAGAAAAAAAGAGGCGCAATGAGGTAGCTGTGTGAGTAAGATAAGCGACCCTAGTGGCCGACACAAACACCTGGCCCATCTAGGAGTGGCACTGCAGTGTCACGCAGGATGGCCCTTCCAAAAAACACTCCCCAAACAGCACATGACGCAAAGAAGAAAAAAAGAGGCGCAATGAGGTAGCTGTGTGAGTAAGATAAGCGACCCTAGTGGCCGACACAAACACCTGGCCCATCTAGGAGTGGCACTGCAGTGTCACGCAGGATGGCCCTTCCAAAAAACACTCCCCAAACAGCACATGACGCAAAGAAGAAAAAAAGAGGCGCAATGAGGTAGCTGTGTGAGTAAGATAAGCGACCCTAGTGGCCGACACAAACACCTGGCCCATCTAGGAGTGGCACTGCAGTGTCACGCAGGATGGCCCTTCCAAAAAACACTCCCCAAACAGCACATGACGCAAAGAAAAATGAAAGAAAAAAGAGGTGCAAGATGGAATTGTCCTTGGGCCCTCCCACCCACCCTTATGTTGTATAAACAGGACATGCACACTTTAACCAACCCATCATTTCAGTGACAGGGTCTGCCACACGACTGTGATTGAAATGACGGGTTGGTTTGGACCCCCACCGAAAAAGAAGCAATTAATCTCTCCTTGCACAAACTGGCTCTACAGAGGCAAGATGTCCACCTCATCATCATCCTCCGATATATCACCGTGTACATCCCGCTCCTCACAGATTATCAATTCGTCCCCACTGGAATCCACCATCTCAGCTCCCTGTGTACTTTGTGGAGGCAATTGCTGCTGGTCAATGTCTCCACGGAGGAATTGATTATAATTCATTTTAATGAACATCATCTTCTCCACATTTTCTGGAAGTAACCTCGTACGCCGATTGCTGACAAGGTGAGCGGCGGCACTAAACACTCTTTCGGAGTACACACTTGTGGGAGGGCAACTTAGGTAGAATAAAGCCAGTTTGTGCAAGGGCCTCCAAATTGCCTCTTTTTCCTGCCAGTATAAGTACGGACTGTCTGACGTGCCTACTTGGATGCGGTCACTCATATAATCCTCCACCATTCTTTCAATGGGGAGAGAATCATATGCAGTGACAGTAGACGACATGTCCGTAATCGTTGTCAGGTCCTTCAGTCCGGACCAGATGTCAGCATCAGCAGTCGCTCCAGACTGCCCTGCATCACCGCCAGCGGGTGGGCTCGGAATTCTGAGCCTTTTCCTCGCACCCCCAGTTGCGGGAGAATGTGAAGGAGGAGATGTTGACAGGTCGCGTTCCGCTTGACTTGACAATTTTGTCACCAGCAGGTCTTTGAACCCCAGCAGACTTGTGTCTGCCGGAAAGAGAGATCCAAGGTAGGTTTTAAATCTAGGATCGAGCACGGTGGCCAAAATGTAGTGCTCTGATTTCAACAGATTGACCACCCGTGAATCCTTGTTAAGCGAATTAAGGGCTCCATCCACAAGTCCCACATGCCTAGCGGAATCGCTCCCTTTTAGCTCCTCCTTCAATGCCTCCAGCTTCTTCTGCAAAAGCCTGATGAGGGGAATGACCTGACTCAGGCTGGCAGTGTCTGAACTGACTTCACGTGTGGCAAGTTCAAAAGGTTGCAGAACCTTGCACAACGTTGAAATCATTCTCCACTGCGCTTGAGACAGGTACATTCCACCTCCTATATCGTGCTCAATTGTATAGGCTTGAATGGCCTTTTGCTGCTCCTCCAACCTCTGAAGCATATAGAGGGTTGAATTCCACCTCGTTACCACTTCTTGCTTCAGATGATGGCAGGGCAGGTTCAGGCGTTTTTGGTGGTGCTCCAGTCTTCTGTACGTGGTGCCTGTACGCCGAAGGTGTCCCGCAATTCTTCTGGCCACCGACAGCATCTCTTGCACGCCCCTGTCGTTTTTAAAAAAATTCTGCACCACCAAATTCAAGGTATGTGCAAAACATGGGACGTGCTGGAATTTGCCCATATTTAATGCACACACAATATTGCTGGCGTTGTCCGATGCCACAAATCCACAGGAGAGTCCAATTGGGGTAAGCCATTCCGCGATGATCTTCCTCAGTTGCCGTAAGAGGTTTTCAGCTGTGTGCGTATTCTGGAAACCGGTGATACAAAGCGTAGCCTGCCTAGGAAAGAGTTGGCGTTTGCGAGATGCTGCTACTGGTGCCGCCGCTGCTGTTCTTGCGGCGGGAGTCCATACATCTACCCAGTGGGCTGTCACAGTCATATAGTCCTGACCCTGCCCTGCTCCACTTGTCCACATGTCCGTGGTTAAGTGGACATTGGGTACAACTGCATTTTTTAGGACACTGGTGAGTCTTTTTCTGACGTCCGTGTACATTCTCGGTATCGCCTGCCTAGAGAAGTGGAACCTAGATGGTATTTGGTAACGGGGGCACACTACCTCAAGAAATTGTCTAGTTCCCTGTGAACTAACGGCGGATACCGGACGCACGTCTAACACCAACATAGTTGTCAAGGCCTCAGTTATCCGCTTTGCAACAGGATGACTGCTGTGATATTTCATCTTCCTCGCAAAGGACTGTTGGACAGTCAATTGCTTGGTAGAAGTAGTAAAAGTGGGCTTACGACTTCCCCTCTGGGATGACCATCGACTCCCAGCAGCAACAACAGCAGCGCCAGCAGCAGTAGGCGTTACACGCAAGGATGCATCGGAGGAATCCCAGGCAGGAGAGGACTCGTCAGACTTGACAGTGACATGGCCTGCAGGACTATTGGCATTCCTGGGGAAGGAGGAAATTGACACTGAGGGAGTTGGTGGGGTGGTTTGCGTGAGCTTGGTTACAAGAGGAAGGGATTTACTGGTCAGTGGACTGCTTCCGCTGTCGCCCAAAGTTTTTGAACTTGTCACTGACTTATTATGAATGCGCTGCAGGTGACGTATAAGGTAGGATGTTCCGAGGTGGTTAACGTCCTTACCCCTACTTATTACAGCTTGACAAAGGCAACACGCGGCTTGACAAATGTTGTCCGCATTTCTGGTGAAATACTTCCACACCGAAGAGCTGATTTTTTTGGTATTTTCACCAGGCATGTCAACGGCCCTATTCCTCCCACGGACAACAGGTGTCTCCCCGGGTGCCTGACTTAAACAAACCACCTCACCATCAGAATCCTCCTTGTCAATTTCCTCCCCAGCGCCAGCAACACCTATATCCTCCTCATCCTGGTGTACTTCAACACTGACATCTTCAATCTGACTATCAGGAACTGGACTGCGGGTGCTCCTTCCAGCACTTGCAGGGGGCGTGCAAATGGTGGAAGGCGCATGCTCTTCACGTCCAGTGTTGGGAAGGTCAGGCATCGCAACCGACACAATTGGACTCTCCTTGTGGATTTGGGATTTCGAAGAACGCACAGTTCTTTGCGGTGCTTTTGCCAGCTTGAGTCTTTTCATTTTTCTAGCGAGAGGCTGAGTGCTTCCATCCTCATGTGAAGCTGAACCACTAGCCATGAACATAGGCCAGGGCCTCAGCCGTTCCTTGCCACTCCGTGTGGTAAATGGCATATTGGCAAGTTTACGCTTCTCCTCAGACAATTTTATTTTAGATTTTGGAGTCCTTTTTTTACTGATATTTGGTGTTTTGGATTTTACATGCTCTGTACTATGACATTGGGCATCGGCCTTGGCAGACGACGTTGCTGGCATTTCATCGTCTCGGCCATGACTAGTTGCAGCAGCTTCAGCACGAGGTGGAAGTGGATCTTGATCTTTCCCTAATTTTGGAACCTCAACATTTTTGTTCTCCATATTTTAATAGGCACAACTAAAAGGCACCTCAGGTAAACAATGGAGATGGATGGATACTAGTATACTTATGGATGGACCAGCGACTGCCGACACAGAGGTAGCTACAGCCGTGGACTACCGTACTGTGTCTGCTGCTAATATAGACTGGATGATAATGAGATGAAATCAATATATATATATATATATAATATCACTAGTACTGCAGCCGGACAGGTATATATATTTATTATGTAATGACTGATGACGGACCTGCTGGACACTGTCAGCTCAGCAGCACCGCAGACTGCTACAGTAAGCTACTATAGTAGTATGTATCAAGAAGAAAGAGAAAAAAAAAACCACGGGTAGGTGGTATACAATTATGGATGGACCAGCGACTGCCGACACAGAGGTAGCTACAGCCGTGGACTACCGTACTGTGTCTGCTGCTAATATAGACTGGATGATAATGAGATGAAATCAATATATATATATATATATATATATATAATATCACTAGTACTGCAGCCGGACAGGTATATATATTTATTATGTAATGACTGATGACGGACCTGCTGGACACTGTCAGCTCAGCAGCACCGCAGACTGCTACAGTAAGCTACTATAGTAGTATGTATCAAGAAGAAAGAGAAAAAAAAAAACACGGGTAGGTGGTATACAATTATGGATGGACCAGCGACTGCCGACACAGAGGTAGCTACAGCCGTGGACTACCGTACTGTGTCTGCTGCTAATATAGACTGGATGATAATGAGATGAAATCAATATATATATATATATATATATAATATCACTAGTACTGCAGCCGGACAGGTATATATATTTATTATGTAATGACTGATGACGGACCTGCTGGACACTGTCAGCTCAGCAGCACCGCAGACTGCTACAGTAAGCTACTATAGTAGTATGTATCAAGAAGAAAGAGAAAAAAAAAACACGGGTAGGTGGTATACAATTATGGATGGACCAGCGACTGCCGACACAGAGGTAGCTACAGCCGTGGACTACCGTACTGTGTCTGCTGCTAATATAGACTGGATGATAATGAGATGAAATCAATATATATATATATAATATCACTAGTACTGCAGCCGGACAGGTATATATATTTATTATGTAATGACTGATGACGGACCTGCTGGACACTGTCAGCTCAGCAGCACCGCAGACTGCTACAGTAAGCTACTATAGTAGTATGTATCAAGAAGAAAGAGGAAAAAAAAACCCACGAGTAGGTGGTATACAATTATGGATGGACCAGCGACTGCCGACACAGAGGTAGCTACAGCCGTGGACTACCGTACTGTGTCTGCTGCTAATATAGACTGGATGATAATGAGATGAAATCAATATATATATATATATAATATCACTAGTACTGCAGCCGGACAGGTATATATATTTATTATGTAATGACTGATGACGGACCTGCTGGACACTGTCAGCTCAGCAGCACCGCAGACTGCTACAGTAAGCTACTATAGTAGTATGTATCAAGAAGAAAGAGAAAAAAAAAACCACGGGTAGGTGGTATACAATTATGGATGGACCAGCGACTGCCGACACAGAGGTAGCTACAGCCGTGGACTACCGTACTGTGTCTGCTGCTAATATAGACTGGATGATAATGAGATGAAATCTATATATATATATATATATATATATATAATATCACTAGTACTGCAGCCGGACAGGTATATATATTTATTATGTAATGACTGATGACGGACCTGCTGGACACTGTCAGCTCAGCAGCACCGCAGACTGCTACAGTAAGCTACTATAGTAGTATGTATCAAGAAGAAAGAGAAAAAAAAAAACCACGGGTAGGTGGTATACAATTATGGATGGACCAGCGACTGCCGACACAGCGACACAGAGGTAGCTACAGCCGTGGACTACCGTACTGTGTCTGCTGCTAATATAGACTGGATGATAATGAGATGAAATCAATATATATATATATATAATATCACTAGTACTGCAGCCGGACAGGTATATATATTTATTATGTAATGACTGATGACGGACCTGCTGGACACTGTCAGCTCAGCAGCACCGCAGACTGCTACAGTAAGCTACTATAGTAGTATGTATCAAGAAGAAAGAGAAAAAAAAACCCACGGGTAGGTGGTATACAATTATGGATGGACCAGCGACTGCCGACACAGAGGTAGCTACAGCCGTGGACTACCGTACTGTGTCTGCTGCTAATATAGACTGGATGATAATGAGATGAAATCAATATATATATATATATATATATATATATATATATAATATCACTAGTACTGCAGCCGGACAGGTATATATATTTATTATGTAATGACTGATGACGGACGGACCTGCTGGACACTGTCAGCTCAGCAGCACCGCAGACTGCTACAGTAAGCTACTATAGTAGTATGTATCAAGAAGAAAGAGAAAAAAAAAAAACACGGGTAGGTGGTATACAATTATGGATGGACCAGCGACTGCCGACACAGCGACACAGAGGTAGCTACAGCCGTGGACTACCGTACTGTGTCTGCTGCTAATATAGAC